>NC_140941.1:43189870-43362370 GCF_014529385.1 Adiantum capillus-veneris
AGGGAGGGAACACCTGCTGCTTGGGGAAGCCTGTTGTGCTCTCTGCTCATCTGCCAATTTGTGCTAACTTGGGTTTGCTTATAAATTAACTTACCCAATTTGCCCTACTGAGTACCCAACAAAAGTCACTTAATAAGTAAGTGAAAAATGTCAAAAATAGGGAAAAATGGGATAAAGTCATCTGAAAAATCCCCAAACTGACTCTGATGGAATCTGATGGAAATGCTTATGCTTGTGCTTATGCAACCAGAGGATATGCACCTACACTGGCATGCACGGTCTACGAATAGACTCACAAAAGTACCAGATCACTCCTAATCTAACTTGACTGGAGCGTCGGAAACCCTGTTATGGTGTAGCTTGTCCACGGACACATAGGGTTGGGATGTGTCACGTGACAAGAGTGTCTTATATAGTGGTTGAGACCTCTTTGGTTGCTCTAGTTTAGTGCTTTTGATGGTTCTAAATTCTTCCTCTTGATTTCCCTCGGTAGAATTCTTGGTGATGCCAGGTACTTATCTATTATTCTTCATCATCGATTGTTACCCCTCTTCTGTGTCTCCTCAGCTCATGCTTGCAGGTGGTACTAGTTGGTGGGCTTTCGCCCGACATTGAGCACCTACCATTGGCAGCAAGTTCCTTTCTCGCTGATACTACTGGTGGTTTTCTGGTTATCATGGGGTTTTGAAGTACTATCTTAGAGAGAAATTTTGGTGCAAAGTCCTATCTTTCAGCAGGGTACTTGTCACTATCTTTGGGGGAGGTTTTTTTCCCTGGCCTTTTCAGTTTGTCCAGTTTGCCCATGTGGTTGGTTGTATATGGTTTGTCAGAGGTCTCCTTCTGCTAGCTTGGCAGTGTTTCCAGATGGGCTATGATCAGGTGAAATGTAGAGGTGTATATCTTTAGAAAGTACATGACATCAGACCATGGCTGACAGGACAATATTCTAGACGATGTAGGATTTTGAAGCCATTGTGTATCTGCAAGGGATCAATCCGTAACATCCCTCAGAAAAGCTAGCAACTGATTAGAGGGTGGAAGGCTTTTGAAGCCATTTTGTCTCTGCAAGGCATCAAGCCTGCTGCCTTTGCATTGCTGAGAAAAGCTATCAAATGATTAGAGGTTTGGACAGTTCAACTCGTGTTTGGGCATGATGGAGGAGTAGCAATGCACGTCACGAATGAGGAAGACTTCAAAGAATGGCTTGTTTCCTGAAGTTTTGTTCTTGGAAAGTTTCTTGTTGTGCATTAAGCTATGCTGTTGCTAGAAATTTGCAGCTTGGTTATCGTTTTTGTAGCATTTTTCAGGTGTGAACCGTTGATTTGTGTGTGGTGATGCTGATTATTTTGGTTCTAGTAACTTATGACAGACGCACAAAAAAATGTCTCTAATTGATGATTCTGAAATGCATAGCTGTCAAATTCGTTAACACTTAATCTTCTGATATACTACTAAAATCGGCTGCATTTGCTAATTCTTAGAGAACTCTTTGGATAGGCTACTAGAGTTTCACATCTTTCGCTACTGCCAAACACAATCCCTTACTCTGCTGGAAGGCGTGCTGTTTTTTCTCTAGAATGCACTACTTGGTGGAGTGCTTGTTTTGATAATTTGATGAGGCCACCTGTATGATGCCAGGGAGCAAGAGCAGCAATTATAATTCGACAAATGGGCCAACGAAATTTCAGAGGGCCAAGACGGGCGGCCTTGTGTCAAAGGGAACATTATTGGTTAATGACACAAGCAACACTCTCTACTTGAGAGATAAGGTGGGAGCAGCATATGGTGGTACACGGTACAAGATCCCTGGGAAAAGCTGTATAGAGGTGTTCCCATTGCAGCATACTTTCTTCACAATGATTGCCTATGCGGTTGAACGAGATGTTGAGGAGATGGATACTCAGCTGAGTCCGAATTCTCATCATAGCAGCTCAAATGTCAGTTCTAATGACAACAACAGAAACAAGAAGAAAAGCACAGATACCAATCTCTCTCTAGACAGTGATCAGCTTGCAGACAACAAGAAAATTACCATTACCCTCCGTGGATCAAAGTACGATATTGAGCTTTCACCCCGCTGAGAGACAATCCTTATTCCTCAAGGTCAGTCATGTATGTGATTGTGAAGCATCCAGCAGGCTACTTGTAATAATCAAGAGAATGCCTGCGGAAAGTTATAGTTGTACTGTGATTTCTATGTTGTTATGTATTGAAAGTGTGCCTCTCTCTCTCTCTCTCTCTCTCTCTCTCTCTCTCTCTCTCTCAAATGGGACTTGTACCCTGTGCATTGCTTGAAGAGTTACATAGAGCCTGAAGGCATTACAAGAACCGAAAGGCATTACATGACAGCTGAGCTGGTAGTGGCAAAACCCCTGTTCTCTTTTTACTACATGATTGTCCGAAGGGCCACTCTATTGGGATGGCACTACGGTAGAATCACAATGCGGAGATTTACATGATGCCACAGAATTCCGATCATTGAGGTGCCTAGAAAGAACATTATACAATAAACCACTTGATCGAGGTGTTGCGAGGTATGCCACTTTGAGTGATTGCCCAAGTAAAGGCAGTTTCTTAGTCGAAAGATGTTAGCAAGGGGTCTTCCAAGCACCCTATAAATGTCAGCTAACGAGCTGGAAAACATCCTGATGACTCTGCCGGGAGGTTAGTTGAGGTAATAAGGAAGTATGCTGATTGTAAGGCAAGGAAGCTGCATTAGCTACCAACTTGTGCAACCTATCCAATGAACCATGTACGTAGCCAGTGGGGATGACAATTCGATCCACTTCCTCCCATTGGTATTGAATGTGAGTACCCATGCCTCTATAAATTTCCCCACAGTGAATTCCGTACGAAGCAAGCCCCCAATGTTCTCAAAGAACCTGCCTTTAGTGGCTAAACATGTGGAATCTCGGTCAGATTCCAAGCTTTCCTTGAAGAACACCAGTGCAATTTTAGATGTTTGTGTAAAAACCTTCAAATTTTGACCTAAAAACCAGGGGAATTTGAAGTGTTTCCTTTTTATCCTTTCATGTATGTCTACCCAAGGACATGACAGATCTTACCACCCCATTCTCATTGCAAAGAAGTAGGGTCATCCCTTGTATGCATGAACTGAGTGTCCATTGGCAATCCAGCGTGAGTAACGGCAACTTTGGCCTCTCCCTAAACTTGGAAGACAGAGCATTGTAGAGAGACGGGCTTCTGATCCATTGCTGGAATAAACCCATTTTTTCAGCTTTGATTGTCCAAGGCAAACTAGTGAAATAACCCAAATTTATGCAAAACTTTAATCTTTTGACTGGGATTTACAAAAACCAAATTTTGACCTTCATAATCAAGGTCCAATGAAATTGTGAACAGGAATTTTCATTATCAGTAGGGAAAATTATTGCCTCATTTGGAGTTCCCGATGAATTTGATGTATCCACTTGTAAGGGATAAATTTTAAAATATGGAAAGCAATGCCTTCTTGCTTGTCTTAATGACTTCGATTAAGCCAGGGATTTGCAAGGGAAGAGTTTGGCTAGAGAACTTTTCTCTAGATTGTTGGACCAATGATTCTTACACGAATTTTGGGTGAGCCCTACTTTTATATGTACATTTGGTCTTTTGCTCATTCGCTCGTCTCTTGAGATTTCCATAACACACATGAACGACGAGCCAATATTGACCTAAGGATTGCAAGAGGGATACAAAAGGCCAAGCACATGCCCCCCACATTCACATCCTTGCATACGGTGACACATTTTTTTTGGATTCCATATTAGAATGTGCACAATTTCGTGATGACTATGGAGTTTCCTAAAGGAAATAAATCGTTAGACGCCTAGTTTGGGGTAGGGATTGGTCCTGTGCTAACCATTCCTTGTAGCTTGTGTGACCCATCTAGTGAGTCGATGGGGGGAGCACAACTTACGGATCGAGAATTAACAGGCCAGGATTGGAGTGTACATTGCCATCAATCCTTTTGAGTTTTGTAAAATCATGGTTACTTAATATAGATTAGTCTTGTCATAGTTTACATAATGTCTTGGAGAGCCTGCAAGGTACAAGTCAATCCTCACCTTGAGAAGCAAAAGGATAAAAATCAGGTAGTGGCTCTTATGCAACACCTTCTCAAACATATTAAGTCACTTATTGGTTCCTTTGGGGATTGGACAATTTGTAGTATTATACCTTCATTTTCTTTTAAGGGTTTCTTGAAAGTTCACTTGTATTTTTTGCTTTTCAAGACATTCATGAAACTTGCAACCAACAGTCATTCCTAAGATATGCATAGTGGCTATTCTAAAAATAAATTCAATACATATCTCAAAAGATTCCTTGCATCGTGCTCCCGCTTCCCTTCCCTTCAACGACACCCTCCTTCAATAGCCTTTGTCAAACAATCTCGTCGGAACGTCCAGGCCACCTCTCAACATGAAGGCCTTCGTAGTGGTGGTGTGGAGAGAGAGAGAGAGAGAGAGAGAGAGAGTGAGTGAAGAATCCCAATGGATTCTCCTCTTCAAACTTTTTTCAAAAACGCTATCCTATCCTATACTACGAAATTAAAACCCATTAATTAGCGAGATGATTCCCCTCACCCCCCCTCTTCTACCCCCTCCTTCCTTCCCTCCCTCTACAAGGCCCTACAATGGCCTCGTCACATCTATGCACAAGTTTGAGAGAGAGAGAGAGAGAGAGAGAGAGAGAGAGAGAGAGAGAGAGATTATTATCGTCCTTGGAGGTCAAATATGACGTATGGGACCAAAGTTACATGTGATGTAGTATGTATAGGGTTGATAAGTGATTCTTGATGCCCCAAAATTGGGGTGATGAGAGTCGCAATGGAGAGGCCACACTACGAATGTGTAGGTCTAAGTCATGGCTAGAAATGTGAAGGGAGCAAGTTCGGATGTAACCAAAAGTTGAGCATTCTAGTAGAGCATGGTACTCAAACTCTTGAACTTGCAAGGAACATAATGTGCACAATCGATTTGACTGGTCTTCATTGCCCCAATGCCCCGACTCGCATCGAAGAGAGTGGGAGCTAAGCCCAATGGCTGCGATAGTGTGTGTCACTAACAAGAGGATATTCTCAAGCATATAAGGGTGGGTACGATTTCCTCTTTCAACGAAGAACATGGTTTTGTAGTTGGGGACAATATGGGTGGTGTAATATATTAAGCATGACCCACGGAATTCTTCCCAAGCTGTAATACATTAGCATTGTAGAAAAGCTTCATTCACTTGAGAGTCATCATGTAGCTAGTGTAATACATCCTATCTCCCAAACCACTTCTGCATCCATCATGATACCACTTGTGATTGGCTGAACCTCAAGGTCAAGGTACTTAAAGCTCTCAAAAACTTCAATTGTCTCATTGTTGTACATGATGCATGGCTTCTCCTCATGGTTGGTTTTCACAAGCATAACCTTTGTTTTGGATTCATTCACAATCAGTCCAGTATGCAAGCATAAAGTTTTCAAGGACAACTATAAGCTTTTGTGCATCTTGTCAAGTGTGTGCTAGAAGAACTACATAATCCGGATACAATACAATCATGATTACCACATTGTATGTTAGTGGATCGTAATTCACCCCTTGTAACTTTTAGTCGATTGAAAAGTGATTGAAAAATGGTCGATCGGTGGTAGCCTGCAGTCAATGGCCGGTGGACTGGTGGTCGATTCAATGGTCAATGGTCGATTTTTAGGTGGACTTGTCTTCTCAAAAGCGGCCACACATGGGTGCATGGGAGAATTCAACTTGGACTTGTCTACACAAGAGCGGCTACACATGACTGTTTTGCATGAGAGAGGGCAACACTTTTGGCTTGTAAAAGGAGACCTTTTCTACACACAATTAGAAGCATTGTGAAGTTGATGCAACAAGGTGTGTGTGAGGTGGTGAGAATGAACCAAGGTGGGAGCTCCATTAAGGATAATTGAGGAACCCAAAACATATGGGTTTAGTTATGAACAAAAAAGTCAACAAAACACATGGAAGGCTACGAAATCAGGCATGAAAGCTAGGAAGGAATGTGAACAGACAGCCTTAGCGGAGGAGTCAAAACAAACTAGGGACTTGTTAGAGAGATTAGAGAATGAAACTAATCCTGAGTTAGAAATTCCAGAGACTAAAGAACCTAATGAGAAAAAGAGACCAAGCAAGTTTGGGAGGATCTGTACTAGTTAAAGTGGTGAATGAATCTCTAGACGCACTTATGAAAGCCTATGAAGTGCGGCTTCAAACTAACCAAAACCAGGAACAAAAATGGATGACATATTCTTACACTGAGTTGGAAAAGAAAAAGTTGGAGATGTGTCAAAAATGGTCCAAACCGCTAAGCTTTGCTAGAGCCACATCCCTTTGTAACCTACTTTTAGTTTGAAGTATTAAAGCCATGGAGTGGTTGCTTTCCTGTGGATGTAGCCCTCATTGGGTGAACCACATATATTGTGTGTGCTCTCTCTCTCTCTCTCTCTACTCTATAATCTCTCTTGTGTGTGAAAATTATCTCTCCATTAAGTAAAATACTTTAGTATCTACTTAGCTACGCCCTATTTCCTAAGAATTGGTATCAGAGCAAGGTTTTCTCGTAGCTAAAGTATCTCAAGGAAAGGATTCCTTGAATCGTGTGAGAGTAATGGCGAAGGAAGGTAAGCTCAAGATCGAGCAGTTCAATGAAAAAAATTACCAATAATGGAAGATGCAAATTGAAGGCTATCTCTACCAAAAGAACCTTTATTTGTGACTAGGCGGTCTTGCAAAGAAGCCCGGAACGATGGTGACCGAAATACATTATGAACAATCCGGTTAAGTTGGCATCAAAAGTGGCCTTTAACATTTTAGAGATGAAGACCACAGAGGACTTGATGAAGTCATTTAATGACCTCTATGAGAAACCATCAGCATCCAATAAGGTATTTCTCATGAAGCGCTTATTCAATCTAAAAATGACAGAGAGTGGTTCAGCTGCAGAACACCTAAACGACTTTAACACCAACATAAGTCAACTTCGATCAATGAAGGTAAATTTTGACAATGAAGTTCAAGCCCTCCTTATACTATCATCTCTACTGGATAGTTGGGACAACCTTGTGATGACTGTAAGTAACTTGTCTCTGACACAAAGACTCTTAAGTTTGATGATGTTGTGGATGTTCTCCTAAGTGAGAAAATGTGAAGGAGAAGCACATGTGAATCATCAAGTGTTGCACCATCAGTGAAAACGAGGAGAAGATCGAAGGAGAGATTCAACAATCAAGAGGGTCGTGGTCGCTCAAGATAGAGAAAATCACACACAAAATCAGTTCTTGAATGTTGGAACCACAACAAGAAGAGCCACGTCAAGAAGGATTGCTGGTCCAAGAAGAAGGAATCGGAGTCTCAAGACAACAAACCAACATCGGAGACAATGTGGCAGGTAAAGTAGAGTAAGATGCTTTAATTCTCTCATTAAACAATGTATCTAATTCCTCGATAGTAGATTCCGGGGCTTCATTCCATGAGAAACCGCACAAGTAACATTTCCAAGATTACACCAAAGGTAATTTTGGGTATGTATACTTGGGAGATGATGAGGCTTGTGAAATTGTCAGCAAAGGTACAGTTTGTGTCAAAAATGTTAATGGAAATGAATGAAAGCTTAAAGATGTTAAGCATGTTCCTTCTCTTTGCAAAAATTTGATATCTACAGGACAATTGGACGATGAAGGTCAGAACATTGTGTTCAGAAACAAACATTGGAAGATCTCAAAGGGATCTTTGGTAGTTTCCAAAGGAGAAAAGGTTAGTACACTTTACTTGTGTACTACCAGCACACAATCTTCAACTTGTGCAACAGCTACAGAAGTCGACAATGCGGTGTGGCACTACCGACTTGGACATATGAGTGCCAAAGGAATGAAAATTCTACAATCGAAGAAGCTTCTACCATGTTTGAAAGAAGTGGACTTAAAGTTTTGTGACAATTGCATTTACGGTAAACAAAAGAGGGTAAAATTTCAAAAAGCAAGAAATAAAAGAAAAAATTAAAAACTTGAATCGGTTCATTTCGATGTTTGGGATCCTGCAAGTAGACAATCCCTTGGTGGCTCGTTCATAAACGATGCAACTAGAAAAACATGGGCTTATATAATAAAGAATAAACCCGTTGTGTTTTGCATATTTCAAATGTGAAAAGTCTTTGTGGAGAATGAAGAGGTACCAAGCTTAAATTCCTCAGACCTGATAATGGAGGCGAATATTGCAGCTAAGCTTTTGAAAGATTTTGTGCTAGCAATGACATACCCCAAGGATACCTCAACAAAATGGTATTCTGAAAATGATGAACAGAACAATCATGGAGCAAGCACGAATGATGCGGCTACATGCAGGCCTATCGTTTGAGCTTTGAGCAAAAGCAGTAAGTACATTTGTGTACTTGATCAACTCGTCAACCTCAATGGCATTGGATGGGGGCATTCTAAAGAGGCATGGAGAGGCAAACCAATGAATTATACATTTCTCAAAGTGTTTGGGTTCGAGGCTTTCACACACATATGGGAATTTTTAAAAGCCATTTTGACTTTTAAAATTTCAAAATGGTAAAATTTCCAAGTCCACTTTTGGAGTGATGGTGTGGGTGGTTAGGGAGGATGGTGGCATGCAAAACTCATGGCGAGCAAGCTTGCAGAGAAAACGAGAGAGAGAGAGAGAGAGAGAGAGAGAGAGAGAGAGAGAGAGAGAGAGAGAGAGAGAGAGAGAGAGAGAGAGAGAGAGAGAGAGAGAGAGTCGATACTGAACGATAAAAAAAAAACTCATGCTATTCTATTTAGTTCAAAAGCGTTTACAATATATAAAGGATTGTAACCATGCAAGCTCCAATTTTAACTGAGCCTTCATTATGAAACATGCTTCATAATGGGAGTTTCCCACAAGCATACCAACAAGAGCTTGAACCCAACAATCCCCCCCTCAAGCCAAAACTAGACAAGCCACTCTCATGATACCTCAAGTTTTTGGTGTACTCGTCAACGTGAGTTTTAGGTTCTGTCACAACCAAGGATTTTTGGTGTATCCATAACCTGGTGCTATGATAGTAAAACCCCCCTTGAACAGATAGGGTGTAGGTCAAAAAATTAGCTACCAATGAGTGGAGTTTTTCGTTCATTGCCAAACCTTGGGTTTAAGGTGTACCTAGTAACCTCATGAGAAGCGAGAACAAAATAGGACTTGAGAACAAAAAAACTGATAATTTGGGAGGTCTTACCACTCATGTGTGGCAGTGTCTATAGCCCGTACAATTTATTTGACTAAAAAACATGAAAAGAGTTGAACTAAAAAGCTTCATTGTCAACAGAATATATTGGAAATTTGGTGTCTCCCTCAATCACATGAATTTGATTTTTACCCCTTTGAAAGCATCTATTTGAAGGATGATTTGTTTTAGCACAGTGAACACAAGGATTCTTCTTGAAACAGGCTTTTGTTTGATGCTTATTGCGCCCACAAATGGCACAAGATCTATTACCAATAGATGGTCGAGATGAAGCTTAGGTAGAAGCACAATGACTGCATAGGCACTGGAAGTATCAGAAGAAATGATGGAGGATACTGCATTGGAGACTGTATATGCACTAGGAATAATAGGAGAATTATTGTATTTCTTTAAATGGCATCCACTAATCCAGTTAGCCATTGATTTACCATCTAGGGTGGACAATTGTACTGCTCCACTTAGAGAGACATCTTCAATGATAAACGGTCCATTTTCGTTTTTCTTAAACTTGGGAATGTGTTGCTTAAGGGAATAGACTAAAACTAAGTCCCCTTTCTTGAAGATTTTTGTTATTAGATGGGAATCAAAAAACTGTTTTTGTTTTTGCTTTTGTGCATAGATGTGAGCTACAGCAGTTAGCCTTTGCTCATCTAGCTTTTCTAAATCTTCAAGTCTTTCTGACAATTCATGTCCAGTCCACTCAAGATCCTTAGCTACCCTTAATGTCGGCAATAGAAAATATATTGGCAGTATGGCATCAAGACCATAAACAAGGTTAAAGGGTATAGCATTTAAAGCTGTTTTGGATGAAACTCGATAAGCCCATAGAGAAGCATGGAGATTCATTTCCCAGCCTGTCCTTCCTGAACTAACCACTTTAGTCAGCACTGAGCTAAGAATTTTTTTCATATTCTCAGCTTGTTAGTTTGCTTGTGGGTGATAGGGAGCTGATTTGTTATGGATGACCATAAACTCATTAAGCAAATACTCGATTACCTCATTGAGGAAATGAGTTCCCCTATCACTTACAATTTCTATTGGCAGTCTATATCTCGTGAATACATACTCATATAAGAATGCGGCAGTAGTTCTGGCATCATTCTTTTGAGTTGCTTTAGCCTTGGCCCACTTGGTCAAATAGTCCGTAGCTACAATGATATATTGAGCTTGGGTTCTCTAAGCAAGTGGTTGTATCTGCCCACAAAATCTATACCCCACTTTTGGAAAGCTCTAGCATCCATCATTGGTCTTAAGGGCATGCTACATACATGTGTTGGTATTTTTTCTCTCGTTGATAAGCATCACACCTTCGAACATATTCTTTGGCATTTGCAAAAAGTGTTGGCCACCATATGCCTGCCATCAAGATTGCTCTTGCGGTGGTCTCACTAGAAAAGTGACCTCCAGCTAATCCATCATGTGCTTGATCTATAATCGGAATATACTCATCTTTATTTGCACAAAGAGGCAAATGTTGATCTTTACCTCTCCGATACAATTGGTTCCCAATAAGAGCATAGTCTCTTGCTTCAGTTTCAATTGCTCTTTGACGGCATTTACTCATATCCTCAAGAAATGTTCGGGTTGACAAGTAAGTAATCAGATAGTTACTCCACTTAGGAACATGCGACATTTGGAACAAAGTTACATGAGGTATGTGTGTCTGTTTTTGACATTGAGGACAATCCTTTACAAAAGATCGAACATCACTCCTCATAGTTGGCCAGAATACTCCAAATCTCAAGATTCTTTGCATAGTTTGGTCTTCCACAAAGTGAATTCCTACTATGGTAATATGTGATTGACTTAGGTACTGGTTTTTCTCCTCAGGATTAATGCATAAGAGCAATATTCCATCTTGATTTCTTTTGTATAGCGGGTGTATAGCGTACCAACTAGTAATTGATACATAACCGATTGCTCGATTGATCTGATTGTAATAGAAAGTGGTATTTGTGAATCCACTTGAGCTATTGTCATCAATGATACCATGTTTTCCGACCATCGAGATATCATTTCCACTGAGAACAAATAGGCATATGGTAGATCATCGTCTACCCCTTTAGGTGTCTCTCCGGAAACAATCCTTGACAAATGATTTGCTCTTTGATGTGTTGTGCCCTTTTTTACAATCACAGTGAAATCAAATTCCAAAAGAATGATGAACCATCTCACTATTCTTCCTGTGCTGCATGGCTTGTTGACCAAATACAACAAAGCTTGGTGGCCTACAAAGAACACAAACTTGTTGGCTAATAGGTAATGTCTATACTTTTTAACGGAATAGATCATTCCTAACCCTTCTCTTTCAGTGGTAGTGTAATTATTTTCTGCCATGTTCAATTGTCGGCTAGCATAAGAAAGAGGAAAGTCAATTTTTCCGTCTCCTTGTTGAGCTAGTATACAACCTATGGCAAAATTGGAAGCATCTACATGTATGTGGAATATCTTATTCCAATCTGGTGCTTTCAATATTGGAGCTGAGGTGAGAGCTTGCTTAAGCTTCATGAAGGATTCTTCACATGCCTTGGTCCATTCAAAGTGCATAATCAAGCTATACATGGGTTTTGCAATTATAGCGTACATGTAAATGAACCGTCTGTAATATCCACAATGCCCCATGAGCGCTTGAACCCCTTTGACCATTGTTTGTCTAGGCAAATCAGGACTGACATGAATTTTTTCAATATCAATAGCTACGCCATTTTTAGACACTATATGTCCAAGAATTTTTCCTTGTGATCTACCCA
Organism: Adiantum capillus-veneris; assembly: GCF_014529385.1. Taxonomy (NCBI): domain Eukaryota; kingdom Viridiplantae; phylum Streptophyta; class Polypodiopsida; order Polypodiales; family Pteridaceae; genus Adiantum; species Adiantum capillus-veneris. Next base: position 43,201,870 of record NC_140941.1, read on the forward strand.
TGAATGTGCACTTTTCAGGATTTAAGCAAATCCTATAAAGTCTACATTTTTCGATACCTTTTTGAGGTGTTCAAATGTTCAGCTCGGATTGATGAATGTACACATAGATCATCCATATACACTTCCAAGAATTTCCTAATATATTCTTTAAAAGCATGGCTTATCAATCTTTGAAATGGGATTCGAGTATTAGTTAACCCAAAATGCATAGCCAGATAGGCAAAAATACCCCATTTTGTTGCAAAAGCAGTTTTATGCTGATCTTTTGGGTCAACCAGAAGTTGATTGTATCCCGGAAAGCCATCTAAGAAACTGTAAGCTTCTTTTCCTGCAACTCGTTCTAAAACATGCTCAGTGATTGGAAGAGGAAAATTGTCTCTAATGGTAGCTGCATTCACTTTTTTGAGATTGACACACACTCGTAGTTTTCCATTCTTCTTGGGTACTACCACAATTGGAGACACCCAATCTGTGTGTTCAATTTTGTAAATGAATTCGGCTTCCTTTAGTTTCTCAATCTCTTCCTTGATTTTCCTGGCAAATATTTCATTATATGTGTATGGCCTTTGTCTACTTGGTTTTTCCATCTCTCATGGATATGGTATGTTGACAAATTTATGGATATTCAACACCCTTGAGATCCTTGTAAGACCAAGTAGAGTATTATTTTAGCAAGCTTCGAAAAAGCTCTTCTTCTTCCTCTCTTAGGTCGTTTGCAATGTAGGCAGGCTTAGGTTCTTCCCCTGGTTCAGCCAAGTCTATCTATTTTGCATTCTTGGGCCCTTTGTAGGAATCGCCTTGTTTTCATAATACCCTAATGGGTTGTTTGACTATGATTTTTTGATCTTGGACACTATACTTTTTTTAATGGGAGGGAACACTCATTACATTCTTACCATCCTCTTTTGTGCTTTCCATTTTGGTCGTATATATTTCCTTTAGAGCTTTTTTCAACTCTTGATATTTCTTTTTCCGCTCAACTCGTGTCATGATTGACTCCTTGAGTATCCTTCCTTGTTTTTCTCGATGTTTTTGACATTTTTGGATTTTTGTTTGAAGGATATCTACTAGTGATTTTGTCCTTGACACAATCATATGCCTCTATCTGCATCAGGAATTGTGTTCTACTAGAGACTAATGGCTTCTACTAGAGACTAATGGCATAGGTCGTGTTTTCACGTTGGAAAGGGGGAAATGACAAAACCACCAGCACACAATCTGAATGCCTCTCTATGGCCCAGTGATTTCATAGCACCCCTATCCCCTAGTAAACACACACTTCGATACACAATCTGCAAACAATCAACGTCCAAGCCTGTACCCAACCATCCCAGACTATACACACTCAGTTGAAAAAGCATATAAGCATGGCCCTATCTGTGACCTCTCATTGCACTTTATACCATAAATAACTAGCACTGACTCCCTCAGGCACCCCAAGGTTACTAGTCTATATGATAAGTTTGCCTACAAGGTAGAAAATACCCTTTAGCACACATGATGTCCGTACAAATACAATTCACATTTATGACACATCATTGGACATGAAAGCGGAAGATAAGGTTGATATTGATTTGACAAAAAACCATGTTAAGATCCTTCACAGGAAGGTATACAATGGTGTTGAACCCCTTCTCTTGCTCAAGAATGATGCCTTCGACCCTTTATAGGTACAATCTCCCATGCTTGCGGACAATCTCTGCTCCCTATCTTTAATCCCGACTTGTTCTTGGCATTCCTCGGACTTTCTCAACATACGGCCAACCCGTTCTCTTTGTATCACCTTCCAAAACCCCAAGGGTTGGCCTTTCTGCAACTCTTGATAGCAACAGCCCGTTTTCAGCCCCGGATCCTGGCACTCTCCCACTGGCCTTATCTCCCTTGCCTAGCTCTCAAGTGCTCTAGCTCGCCACTTTGATAATGCTCTATAGCCACCCACCATAGATCCCGTAGCCCTCGGCTTTGTAAATAGCGCCACCTTATGGCCTTTCCTAGCCATTCTCTTGCTACGCTCCTGACCTCGGTCTGCACCTCTTCAGCTGGCTCTTCCTACATGCTCCTTGGATCTCTGTAGTAGCAGGCTCTCTCTCTCGCCCGCCTCTTGCAGCCCTTTGGCTCCTGCAGATGGCGCTCTTGCAATTGACGAGCCTCTCTCTCGCTCCTCACCGAGCTTCACGGCCCTTCCTTGCCTTGGTCACTAGCGACCTCACTATTGGTCACCCCCTTTGCCTTTTTCTACAGTTGGCGACCTACCCTCCTCATCACTAGCCTACTTGCTTGCCATGCAACTGCCACACTCTCCACAGCCGCCCCCCACTCGGCTGGCCACCCTTTTCCCCATGCAAAAGTGCTTGCTCGTTTTGATTAACTCCAAGCTTCACCTTTAGCTTTAAAAAATATCGAGCTTGGCCTCCTTTCACGCACCACACACTGCCGATCCAACAAAGCCTTCATAAACATAATCTTTAGTGTCGACAATCCCACAGCGATGCAAACGGGTCACATTCAATCCCGCACACCATTCAAAGAAGAGCAGGACCGCCACAAGTGTGGCAACCTTCAAACAACATCTGATTGAGCGGGTTTCATGCATCCCGAGAGCCTCAAAATTACCAAAAAGTACACTTCGAGCACTCCTAAACTTCCCGGACTAGTAGAGCTAAAATTTGTCCTTGACCTTTCTAAAATCCACATTTAGCATACATATCCTTGCAAGTAGAGCGTCCTGCAGACACCTCGATCAAAATCCCATATCATAAATCTCATAACATCTGTACCCAGCACCCCTTGTCCCGCTCACCACCTTATGATATAAGCATTTGTTCACGTCATCTGTGATAGCAAAAAACACTTGCAGCTTCCACTAGCAAGTGCTCCATCTCAATGTACCTCTCTCCTAGCTCCATCAAATACCTGCTCAATGTCCCTGTCACTTACCCACAAACTACCATGCCTCGGCTTCTTGCACTTCCATAGGTCGACACAGTTTGGGTGCACCAACATTTCTGGTGTCTCTTTTTTGTCTATACCATTTTTGTTTTCTTGATTTCTGGTTAGGAAAGTCAAAAAACTTTTCCTCCCCTCCTTTCAAGAGTAGCTTAACTCTCACATGTTCTTTTTCTGACCCCGAATCTTCTGAGGTAGTTGAGCGTTCATCTAAATCATTTGTTGCATCATAGTAGAGGTCTGAAAATACTTGTTGAGCTTTCATCAAGTCCTTGGGTTCCTCATTTTCATCCTCAATGTTGAGGGTTGAAATCATTTGGATGGGAGCCATCCTCATTGCAAAATTGAGTAGGCATAGACGTATTCACACATACATCCATTGTCGCTAAAATTTGAGTCCACTCGAATGGCTCAAACAAATGCTTTGAAAAGGGTTCAAGTACATAGGTTTCGTCTGTGAAATCCCTTTTTAGAATACATTCTTCTCGTTTTAAACTCCCTTTTTTTTAGGCTCCACACATTAAAATAGGAGTGTCCTTGTTTAACCAGGATGGAATCTTAGTTTGAGTCGAAGAAACTGAATCAAACTCTTGTATAAGTGTTTTCAAGACATCTCTATAAGTGTGATCTTTTAGATATTTACCCTTGTTATAGATCCCACTTGCTTCAAGTACAGATAATTGTTTCCTGAATGTACCTGTCACATGAAAGGTCTTCCCCATATGATTTCGTAATTGAGTTTTTTCCCAAAGTCTACTATGGCAAAAGTGTGTTGATATTCAATCCCACAAGAATTGACTATCACTTTTTCAAGCATCCCTAATGGTCTTTCAATGTGTCCGTCAGCTAATTGCAATTTCATTCGAGTTTGTCTAATGGCTGGTTGTCCCCAGGATTCCCATACTTCTTTCGTGGCTATGGCTATGCCTACCCCACTATCCAGTATTGCCATGGTTTCAATGTCATTATATTTCACTGGAAGGGTGGTATTTCCTTCTTCCCCTTCGTAATATTCTTCGAATTTGTTCATTGGAATAGATCGAATTTCTTTGTTGTCCATTTCGTTTTTCAAATTTTTCAATTTTTTTGAGATTAGCCTCTTTATCCCCACCTTCTCTAGGGTTTCTGTAGATCATTCCATAAATATGATCTGAGTTTTAATAGTTCTCCCAAGGTAAGAGTGCATTGGATGGGTGTAGAAATGATTGAATGAATGTTGTCTACTTCTAGGGTCTGTTCAGCTCTTTTTATTTGAGTGGTCTTACACACTATGGATTCATCTTTTTTATCTCTCAAGTAAGAGGGTAATGTTTTCAAGGTCAATGGTTTTGACATTCCTGAAGCTTTAGATCGGCAATCCCTATACAAGGATTGTACATCCATGTTCATATTAGAAGGTAGGTTGTCCAACCAAACTTCCTCTATAAGAGCTAACTTTAGAGTTAGGCTCCCATCATTGATCTCTCTAAATTTTTCCCATAAGTGTCTTGGCTAGTCTTCCTCTACGAAGGAAATTCCGTCTAAGGCTTCTTCGTTGTCCGACACTATAAGTTCTGGTGCTTTTGTTTCAAGGTGGGATTCTACCACCACATCAGATTTTTCTTTAGTGTCTATTACCACAAGCTCCTCAAATTTGGCGATACTTTCAAGCTTGGGTTTTTGTTTTTCCATCATTTCTTGCGTGATTCTTACCAAATTTTGATAAGCTTTCAGCTTAGTTGCTTCCATGTCTGGAGAAGGATAGTTTTTCCATTTGTTTCCCATGTTTTGCCTTGCTTTAAGTCCCGCTTGATAAGCTTCCAAGGCTGCATTAATAGGCTCAAAATTTTTATCAACCAAAATGGATCCTCCAGATTTCACGGTTGTTTCCTTGATTTCACTTCCAGTTTCTTTCGCCTTTTCCTGGAATAGCTTTTTTGCTTTCTCCTCGATTTCAGCCCGTTGTTTTTGTTTTCTCATCTCATGTCTTTTGCTTCTGCTACTTTTGATCCTTTGAAAGGAAACTTTCGTATTTTCCGAATCATCAGAGGAGTTGTGTTTCTTTTTATTATCCTAGGCTCTAGTGATTACCTTGATTGGAACAATCGGTTCACTCTTAAATGAGATACTAGGTATCACTTGGACTACGTTTACTACTGTTTTACCCTTGTTTAAAGGATTTTTAGGACAATCTTTCGGAAAGTTTCCTCCCTTTTTGCAACATTGTATGCAATAGTCTTTAACTGGCTTGAGGTTTTTGTGAGGCTCTAGGCATTTATTCTTCCAATTATCATATGCACCATAGTTGTGACAGTTTCCTTTTCTTGGCTTAATCAAGGGTCTTATCATGGGAGGTATGACACTTGGATTAGCTACATAATACATTGGTGCGAGCTCTGGTGGATCATAAGTCACAGGTTCTTCCATTGGTGGTGGATGTGAATTATACCAATCTCCTTCTACCATTACTATAGATGGACTAGGCTCCGCATAGGGTGTAACATGCACTAATGCTTGTTCATCTATGACTTCTCCAGAGTGCATGTACTTTACAGGCACTGCATTATGTCCTGGATACGGAGTTTGTTGACCCAACAAAGGTTGAGGTCTTTCCATACCCACCGGTGGTCTTTGAGCTTGGGCCATATTAGGCTGATATCTGTACATGGGTTGTCCTTGTGGCCTCATAGGCACTTACTGAACATTCACATCATACTTTGGTCGTAAGTAGCACTCCTGAGTCTCATGGTTCGTCCATTTACCCTCAATTTCACACCATTTTTGTGGCCTAATTGGTTGTCCCTGTTGAGGTATCCCTTGTCCTGGTCCCTTCATAGGTGCTTTTTGCATGTTGTTCATCATGTCGTTCATCCTTTTGAGCATATTTTCTATGGTTGAAAGTGGTGTTGCAGCCGCCGTTACCACTAGTGTTGGTTTAGTGGATGTTGTTTTCTCGCTTTGGTTATCCTTAGGGACATCTTCTTCGTTGAAAATATCACAATTATCTCCTAAGTCAATAGCATCTGGCACACACTCTTCTAGGGTTGTATGCTTTTTACTATAGAGTATAGCATGAAGTTATTTGTTTAGCAGTCCCTCTAGAAACAAAGATGTGAGTCGTTCTTTTGCAGGTATCTCTAGCCCTGGGCATCTAGCAATGTATTGTTTCGTTCAAGTTGCACAATCCCTAACAGACTCACCATGTTTTTGTTTAAAGCTGTAGATTTGAGCTAATGTATTATGTTTGATTCTCGTTTTGGAACAAACAGCTAAAATCCTTGAGCTAATGTGTTCAAGTCCATGATTGACCATGGTGGAATGTTTTGGAACCATGTCAATGCTTTTCCTTCTAATGTCATTCCAAACTCCTCGTATTGAGTATGAAAATCAAATATATGTTCTTCTCTTAGCACTTGCTTAAAGCTTGCTAAGTGGTCGTATAGATCCCCTGATCCATTGTATTTTTTGATTCATTTCTAGAGATCAGCTGGTCTGATGCGTTTGTTTGGTTCAACTCCTGGTCTTCTAGCAGTTGGTGCTGTTCTGAATCCTTTAAACCAGTCTGTTGGAAATAGTGACTCATGTAGCCCTGGACTGGCCTTAGTGTCTCCCGGTTTTCTTCATGATGAGGTGGGTTCTGGTTTCTTAACATTACTCTCAGATGACATCTCATGGTGTTCATTTCTTAGAATTGTTTTTGGTCCTTGTCTCAATATCCAATCCCTTATGGAATATCCTTGGTATTTGGTTTGTTCTACCTCCTCAAGAGTCATCATAACAAAGTTGTTGTTATAACAATCCCTAAATAGGTAGGTTGGTAGGTCTGCTGATCCTTTATCTTTGATCTTGAAGATATAGATGATCTTCATGGCCGTTAGTTGTCCTGATCATGATTTGGCATGCGAAGTCCATAGACGATCTTTTATGTTTCTATCCTCCTAACAATAGACTCCGATCCTAGGATTATCCGTACTAATCCATTTCAAAGGCTTCAAATCTATTTGATTGTAACTCTCGAATTCTAAAGTTGGTGGTCCTTCTTTTGCTGACATAGCTGGGATTATGGTGTTTACTTATGACCCCCATTTGTCTATCACATCAGGGTTTTTGACTTGTACATACTGAGTTCTGTTTTTGTCCATGTATATTTTTCCTTGTTTGTTTGTCCTAATCTCTTCTTCGAACTCAATACCATGGTCATCAATGCAAATAGTATACTCCTCGTTAGGGTTCAGGTAAACCTGAGCTCCATGGCGATCGGTCTTATAAAAAGAGAGTATATGCTTATAACGCATTGTCGTTCCCGTTTCCGAGTGAGTCGAGTAAGAAGACATTTCGGATGTTGAATCTGAAAAAGTTTCTGAGACTTCTTCAAGAATAGTGTGCAAGGAATTGCCTTGATTCACGCTTTTTTCGGTGGATACTCTACTGGAGGTTTCTCCGAGTATGCCTTGATTTGCAAGTACACGACCATATCTAAGGTTCATATGGACTTATGAAGCCGTGGTTAGAGTACTTACCTTTGGATTGACTTGTTGTCAATTTCTACTTGATTCAATTGCAACTTTCTGTCAAGCTACCAATTCCTTGTCTGCAACATGATTCCTGTACAAATTTAATCAAGTTAGATATTCTTCTATAAAGACAGTAGAGTTTTTGCTAACTGTCATGATTGATTTATGTGCATCACTTCAATTGAGCTATGGGAGTCAGCAATTGACTTTCAGATTCGACTTTGGCAAAAAATCAAAGGATTAGTCTACAACTTGGAAACTGAGTGAACATGTACCAATTTGGATCCGATTGAACCCAAAATTGCCCAGTGGCTTTGTATTATGCTGGTTTAACATTGTACTACAAGTTCAAAAGTCAAAACTGGTGTCCTTGGGTAGAAGTAGTAAATAATTATGATTATTTACTTTCGCTAGTGATAGCCGTTTTTTGGCTCTCCGTAATTGCCATAGTGAGTTAACCCACCCTACCAAAATCATCCAAACATTGTGGCTATCCCTACCATTTCACTGTATATAGGTGTGTGTGAGTTAGGGGACTTTTCTGCATATTTTCTTAAAAAACCCTCAATTAGCTAGTCACTAGGCTAGTTGGGCCAAAAAAATAAAATATAAAAAATATAAGTATATTATGGCCTATTTGTGTATAAATATTTCATTGTATATAGAGCCTAAATAAAAGGATTTTTCATAATTATTTTGGTATTTATTTAAATATTTCTACCTATGGTGTGTTATTTATGCTATGTACATTGACTCACCATTACCATATTTTTTCTTACCATTTTGCATACTCTTTATTCCATATAAAAATAAGCTTCTTTTATTTTTGGTGTAACTCCATCCCAACAAAAATCCATAAAAACTAGTTTTATTTATGTGTATATTTTTTCACTATTGTGATTTTTCCTTCCTACATCTATTCTCTTTTACTCTCATAAATTAGAACACAAAAAATATTCATCTTTTTATGGTAAACTTATAACGAGAGAGATTTATTTTGATCCCTTTATATTTTTTCCACCAATATTATTTATATTTGACATGTACATATTTTTTTAGACCCCTAAATATTTGATTTTCTTAGTTATACTATTCACTTATATCATGATCTCAACAATAACTTCAATTATAGACCTACCAAATAAGATCAAGGATATGTGGCATGCATGCATGCACCATGGGGAGCTCACTCTTGGAGGTATTCAAAAGAATCATCCAAAGAAGGACCTCACAAGGACCTTGTGCAGTGAAAAAAACAGCCGGTTTTGCTGAATTTTTAAAGATCACATGCTCCCCAAATTTGGAAAGGTGATACAAACAAAAGTTGTAGCTCGTGAGCTGAACTTTCACTTCAAATTTTTTCATATTTTTTTGAGTTACGAGCTGTGAGCTATGATTTTATTGGTGGACCCCAGTTTGCCCATGCTATGCAGTCACACTTCCTCTTCCACTTTATCATTTTCCTCTTTCACACACTCTCCTCCCTCTCCTTCCCACTCCCAAACCTGCAACTCCCATGTCCTAATTCACTCTCTTCACCATTGCCACATCTCTCACACCTCCATAGCCTTCATCCTCCATTTCTACACCCTATGTGTCCCCCTTTCTCTCTACATATATGTCCATATTACCATACTCTCTTCAACTTTGTAAAGAACTTCAAAAAAATCAGCAAAAATCCAAAGATAACCTTTGCAAATGAAGGCTTTTATCATGAATTTTCCAAGGTTTGAAATAACATAGCTTCATCGACACGCGCTGCTTCGCCATGCTGACTGCTTCTTCTACCGGTGCTGTAAAGAGGTGAATGTCAACTTCTCCAAGCTTCAACCTCTCTTTACAAGCTCATCCCTTCTCTAACTTTTCTCATCATATATCTCACCATTTGGTGAATGATTTTGTAAATATTTTTTAGTGATAATTACTAACTACTAACCACTAACTTTATCGTAAAATGCACCCTCTACTAGAGTAGGCACTCCCAAATTATTCACTCAATCCTCTCTCTTTTCATCCTCAATAATTCTCTTCCCTTGAGTCCACATCCATGTGACTCAAAGGACAAGAGAGACCCACCCTCATTAAAAAAATATATATATGCATAATCTTTTATTCCTTCAAATAAACTTGATTAGGCCTAATCCTAATCGGGGCTTCTAAAACCTATAAATAGATTCCTTCTCTCCCTTGTAAATCATCATATGATCACACTACACCACACCATTCTCAACACATAACACACCACTCTTCAAGCCTAATTGTGTAGAGTGTGTGCATCGTGAGTGCTCTATTCCATCACTACACATAGGTGCATGGAGAAGCTTGAAGTTAGTTATGCCGTCTAGAGGAGTGGAGTGATACTATACTCTGCAATCACACTTGTAGCCTACTCTTGTCCATAAATAAGGTTCATAGTTTTGGGTGCAATTGTATGCTGCAACTACGATTCTTCTCTCCAAATTGACTGGATAAGTTGGCTCATCAGGTGGTTGAAGGTATATTGTCCTTCAAGTTTGTTGTGCCATTTCATGCTTGGTGGTTTGAGGGCTTGTTGAATTGTTTTCCTAAAAGGTAAATTGTAAGAGGGTGCTCGGTGAGAGGGCTCCCGTGACCCTAAGACAATTTGTGTATTGGCAACAAGGTCAAGTTTTGTGTTGTCTCTCTATTTCTCATCAAGCTTTGTGTGCATCTAGTCTTTAAGGCTAAGACTGAGTTGCTCAAGTTGATTTGTGCTCTTTACCTCTCTCTGGCGTGGTGAATGTTTGTGTTTGGCTATCTTTCATTCCCCTCTCTTTGTGCGTTTGAGTACAAGGAGATATCACGTGCATCCTAGTTCACATCTACAACAAGGTGGTGCCCCTTTTCTTGTTTGGTTTCTGGCTGTGGGTTGTTGTTGTCTCTGATTGTGCTTGCCCCAGCCCCAATTGAGCAGCACGGGAGCCTCGAAGGGTGTTTAGAGGCCGCTCTTCTTGTTGCACGCCCTGGACCGCCTCAAATTGGTGCCCCCATGGAGGAATCAACTTGGGTATGTTTTGTGTAGGTTCAACCTTTAGCATGATCAAGTAGCTTGCATGAATCACGAGAATTTGTATGATACGTTCATTCCCATTGCAAGGCAAAAGGTACACATAATTGTTAGTACTAAGTTGCAATTTCAACGTGTAATTCGTAGAATTTTAGGTCCTCTTAGGTTGGCAGAGATAAACGCATTAGTAAATCCTTTTATTTTGCCTCTCATTAGGTACGACCTTAGTTTGGACGTCTATATTTTTGTTGTGTTTTAAGAATTAGGTCATGCATAGACCATGGATAATGGCCCAAGAATAGAGGTTTTCCCCTTTCATTTCACTCCACACATTAGAATAAGCATTGCAATTAGTAGAAAAATCCATTTTCAACAACGTATGGTGTTCATGTTTGGTGCCCAAAGAGTAGGAGAAATTCTCGCATCACCAAACCCTGTCATCCTGCCTCTTATTGATTATCATAGGTCATTTGATGTGAATATTTTTATTTTGTTGTAGAATAGATTGCAATTTAGAAAACATTATTCTGTAAATTTTTTAAGAAAGAAAAACAAAAACTTGTTGTCACTTTGAAACCGATTCAATGGAGGCCCAACGCCAAATGTCCGGATATCCTCTTTTCTTTGGAGAGCCTGGAGAGGATGCATAATTATTTTTAGCAAATTTCAAGATGTCTTGTCGTATCAAGAGGATAGTAACTGATCAAGAACGTGTAGAAATGTTTAAGGTGGTCCTTAGGAAAGATGCTAGTACTTGGTTTGACTCTTTGCCTGAGGAAGTTAAGGGGAATTACACAGAAGTTTTGAATCGTTTCAAGAAATACTTCTTTGATCCGCAAAACACTCAAAAATTATAGCAAGACATTGTTTCTCATAAGCAAAAAGACTTAGATGACTACTACTTGTACAAGCAAGAGTTTCTACGTCTTTGGGCTGTATGGTGAGAAATGTTGCTAACCCTGGTGATGGTGCATAGTTCCTAAAGAAGGAGAGGTTCGTAGCCGGACTCTTTCCTGACCTTAAGATAAAAGTTGAGGCCGGTGCACATGCTACCTTTGAAGCAGCTGAAACTAGAGCTGTTGAGAAATATAGGAAACTCAAGTGCTTAAGGGGGGAGGTTCCAATAGAAGGTCTTAGACCCAAAGGTAAGTCACAAGCATCAACATCTAAGGAGCTTCCTGAGGTAACGGCGGAAGTGATTGAGAAGTTAAATGAATCTTTAAGCAGCCTATCAATTCACCTTGCACAAGCTGTAGGTCCAAAGGGACAAGCAAAGAAGTCTGAAGAGCGAGATCCACGACCTAGGAGAGTCTTGCAATGTTGGAATTGCGGAGAGTCTGGACATGGGATGTATAATTGTCCAAGGAGACCTAACTTGAATTACCCAGTGATGAATGCAGGTGAAGGAACTAGTCAGCAACCACGGCTTCTACAAAGGCTAAATGGAGCAAGACCACCTCCACAAGGAGTGGAAGGAGTTCCACCTTTGCCAGACCCAAATGTGCATGTGGTAGAGGTGACAAATTCAAAAGAGGTTGACATGGAAGCAAATGGCATTAAGCGTGGCCGTGGAAAAGGGAAGGAGAAAGAAGGTGTCACATCACAGAGTGACCATGGACGAGGTAAGAAGGCAAAGGAGACCAAGGAAGCTAAGAGGACTCGACGTCGTATCAATCTCCAAGACTTCCCTCTTGGACATGGTATGGCTCCATACAACCTATTGGAAGACATGAGAGGTAAGCGTCCTGATATCTCGTGGCCTTAGTTTCTTGCATTATGCCCACAAGTTAGGAGGGATTTAACAAAGGCAGTTAACACTAGGAGAAAGGTAAAAGAGAGTGTGCCTTTTGTAAAAATTGCACATGCTGAAATGAATGAGGATATTACACCTGTGCTAGATTGTTACATCAAAGGAAGATTGGTTAGGAAAGGTCTAGTGGATGGGGGTGCACAAATTTGCATCATGACAGAGGGACTCATGCAAAAACTAGGCATGCACATCCATGAGACACCTGAAATTAAAGTCAAGATGGCAAACAATAGCAAAGCTAGGTGTGTAGGCATTTGTAAAAATGTCTCTGTGGAGGCCTTTGACATTAAGAAGGCAGTGGATTTCTATGTCATGTCTACCAAAGGAAATGGTTACCCATTTATCCTAGGGAGACCATGGCTAATGTAAATGCGAGCTTTGCAGGATTGGGAGAGTGGAAAGCTAATTTGCAGGAATGACAATCATAAGAAGGTTGTCTTTGACATGAAGGACCAACGCCAAGAGGAGCTCCATGAAGAATCATCTCAAAGTGAGACGGAGGAAGGCTGGACCGATAGCACTTCAGAAGGAGAAAGTAGCGGCAGCATTACTGAAGAGGAGTCTTCCATCGAAGTCATGGGGGTAAGGTTTAATCCAAACAACCAAGAGACCTCTTGCCCAGGTTTGGAAGAGGTAGGTTCCCAAGAGAACCAAAATGTGCAAGATGAAGGAATGTTAGAAGGTATGTTGTCTACAACACTTACAAAGGACGAAAGAGAGGAGTTCAAATGTGTGCTAAAGAAATTTCCTAGGCTTTTTGCTAAAGACTACACCGATGTGCGTGGAATAGATGCTGTTCAACACAAAATTGAGTTGAAGCCAGAGGCCACACCTAAGGCTCAGAAGCTACGAAGGCTAGGAGTCATCAAGGAGCAGGCTTTACTCAAGGAAGTTAGAAAGCTTCTAGCAGCAGGTTTCATTCATTCAGTGGAGAATTCAGAGTGGGTCTCTCCTGTTGTTGTCACTCCTAAGAAAAATGGCAAGTGGAGGGTGTGTGTGGATTACCGTATGCTCAATGAGGCAACAAAAAGAGATCACTTTCCCCTCCCATTTCAAGATGAGATACTAAATGAGGTAGCTAGTCATGAGAAGTACACTGTGTGTGATGGCTACTCGGGTTACTTTCAAATAGGTATCGCATTGGAAGATCAATTGAAAACAACCTTCATCACTCCTTGGGGTTGTTATGCTTTTAGAGTCATGCCATTTGGACTGACAAATGCTCCTGCAACTTTCCAACGCTTCATGAACATGGTGTTTCAAGCATTCTTTGGAAAGTCCATTAGGGTTTTTATTGATGATTTTTGCATTTATAGCTCAAAATCATTGCATCTACAAAGGGTAGAAGAAGGTTTAAAGAAGCTCTACGACATGGGAGGTCAACTCAACCCCGACAAGTGTCACATAGGTGAGGATAAAGTGATCTTGCTTGGTCACAAGGTTTCTTATAAAGGCATTGAGGTGGGTCCTTCAAAGGCAAGGCTCTTATTGAGCTCCCATCACCCAAGATTCTCAAAGAGATCATCTCATTCATTCAAAAGGTGAAGTATATGTCACGCTTTATTCAATTAGCTTCGGAGTTGCTTCATCCTTTGCAAAAGTTGACACAACAAGTAGAATTTGCATGGTCTGATGAGCTTGAAGAGTACTTTTGTAACATTAAAGTCATTTTGTCAGAGCTACCAACACTCATGCCTCCTTGTTGGGAGTACACATTCTTTGTTAGCTCTAGTGTTGGGAAAGAAACAATTGGTGCGGTTTTGCTACAACAAGATCCCCATAGTACCCGGATGCGACCCATCTACTTTGCTAGTAGGGTCATGAATGCTTTGGAGAGAGGCTACACGGAGGCAGAACTCATGATGCTTTCTCTCATGTTAGCGGTGAGAAAGTTTAGATCCTACTTGCTACCAAAACCTTTTGTAATTCTCACTGCAGAAAATTTGTTCCCTTGGGTGTCATCTCAAATGAATCTTAGTACTAGGATCTCAAAGTGGATTATGGAGTTGCAAGAGTTTCGATACTCTTTCAAAGTAGAAGATAGTGTGCGTGCACAATTGGCAGGTATCCCTACTTATAGGGTACATGAGAAGGAGATTAAGGTGCCTGAAGTAAAGACCCTATCATTGCCACCACCTAAAAGTATTCCTAATGATTTTACCTTGTTCTTTGATGGAGCTTTTCGACAAGCCACAGGAAAAGCAGGGGAAGGGCTAGTATTGCTCAACCCAAGTGGGGAGGTGGTCATGCAAGAGAAGGTCAATCTACCAGGTTCAACAAGCAACAATGAAGCAGAATACGACACACTACTTCATGGTTTGAAGATGTGCATTGGCCAAGGGATACAACGTCTCATGGTAAAAGGGGATGCACTTCTCTCGTGAAGCAAATTTTAGGCATTTGGGCATGCAAGAATGAAAGCCTAAGGACAAAAGTTCATGCCATTCGTAGGATGTTTAATCAGTTTGAAGAAGTGCAACTATATCATATTCCTAGGAAACAAAATGAAGATGTCGATTTACTTGCACAACAAGCAGTTACATGTGTTGAGAAAGAAGTGCAGGTCATCATGGTGGCAGCAACTGTCAAGCAACCGAGATACAAGGGATTGGAGTTATTGACTCCCATTATTAGCTACAATTTGGAGGGTGAGTTTCCACAAGACTTCACGAAGGCTCAGAAGAGGAGACTCATGAAAAAGGCAAGCGCGTATCTCTTCTTAGAAGGATCCCTCTATCAAAGAGGGAAGGATCAAGTGTGCATAAGAGTACCAACTATTGAGGAAATCCCAGCCATTCTAAAAGGTTTGCATGAGGAAGCGTGTGGTGGTCATTTTGCACAGGAACTCACTGCAAAAAATATTTTGCTTGCCGGATATGTTTGGCCAAGCTTGCACATTGATGTTCAACATTGGTGTAAAAGCTGCCACAATTGTCAGATTAATGGAAACAAGCGTCTGTTACATGGTCCACGTCAGCTAGTCCTTGCAAATGGTCCGTTTGAAAAATTGGGCATTGATGCTATGGGTCCATTGCCCAGGACTAAAAATGGAAAATTGTATATCTTGGTGGCCATAGACTACATGACTAGGTGGGTAGAAGCTCAAAGTGTGGCAAGAGTGAATGAGAAGATAGTTAGCAAGTTTGTATACACTCACATTTGTTACAGATTTGGCACACCTTTGGAGATTGTTTCTGATAATGGTCCAGGGTTTAGAAAGGGCTTGCTCACAGAAGTCTGTGAAGAACTTCACATTCTACATCGTCATAGTACACCCTACTATCCCCAATCAAATGGTTTGGTAGAAAAAGCTAATGGTGTCATTACAGGCATCATTAGAAAGATGGTGAAAAACAAGACAAAGTTGTGGGATGACTTCTTGGATGGTGCCTTGTGGGCGTATCGAACCACATATAGGGAAGCCACGGAGTTCACACCATTTCACTTGGTCTATGGTCAAGAGGCTTTATAACCAATTGAGCTCAACATTCCAACAATGCGACTTCATGGCAAAGCAGCACAAGATGATCAAGAAGCATGGATGGATCGACTTCTTACCCTAGCTGAGCTTGAGTGGAAAAGAGAAGCAGCATACGAGTGCTACAAGAGGAAAGACACACAGACGAAGGAAAAGCTTGACGAGAAACTGAAGGACAAAGGCATCAATGAAGGAGATCTTGTGCTAAGGTATGACAATCGACTCAATAATTGTTTTGATGCCAAATTTGAAACTAGATGGCAGGGGCCATACATAGTTAAGAAGGCTTTCAATTCAAGTTACTATCAACTTATGGACTTGAATGGGAAAGAGAACTCCAGGAAGGTAAACGGGTATCGCTTGAAGCCTTATTTGAGTCGCCTTCTACCAAAGGATCTACCAAAGATCTGTCAAAAGGCAGCTATCTCATGTAGGCATTTTTCCGCGAAGCATGAGTGTAACTCAAACCAAAATTCTGAGGGGCCAAACAATGAAGACCTCGTCAAGGACTCTGAAGCACTCTCTTTGGAAAAGATGCTCTGTACCATCATCTTGGGGGAGGGCTAATGATAGCCGTTTTTTGGCTCTCCGTAATTGCTATAGTGAGTTAACCCACCCTACCAAAATCATCCAAACATTGTGGCTATCCCTACCATTTCACTGTATATAGGTGTGTGTGATTTAGGGGACTTTTCTCCATATTTTCTTAAAAAACCCTCAATTAGGTAGTCGCTGGGCTAGTTGGGCCAAAAAAATAAAAAATAAAAAATATAAGTATATTATGGCCCATTTGTGTGTAAATATTTCAGTGTATATAGGGCCTAAATAAAAGGATTTTTCATAATTATTTTGGTATTTATTTAAATATTTCTATCTATGGTGTGTTATTTATGCTATGTACATTGATTCACCATTACCATATTTTTTCTTACCATTTTGCATACTCTTTATTCCATATAAAAATAAGCTTCTCTTATTTTTGGTGTAACTCCATCCCAACAAAAATCCATAAAAACTAGTTTTATTTATGTGTATATTTTTTCACTATTGTGATTTTTCCTTCCTACATCTATTCTCTTTTACTCTCATAAATTAGAACACTAAAAATATTCATCTTTTTATGGTAGAATTATAACGAGAGAGATTTATTTTGACCCCTTTATATTTTTTCCACCTATATTATTTATATTTGACATGTACATATTTTTTTAGACCCCTAAATATTTGATTTTCTTAGTTATACTATTCACTTATATCATGATCTCAACAATATCTTCAATTATAGACCTACCAAATAAGGTCAAGGGTATGTGGCATGCATGCATGCACCATGGGGATCTCACTCTTGGAGGTATTCAAAAGAATCATCCAAAGAAGGACCTCACAAGGACCTTGTGCAGTGGAAAAAACAGCCGGTTTTGCTGAATTTTTAAAGATCACATGCTCCCCGAATTTGGAAAGGTGATACAAACAAAAGTTGTAGCTCGTGAGCTGAACTTTCACTTCAAATTTTTTTATATTTTTTTGAGCTACGAGCTATGAGCTATGGTTTTATTGGTGGACCCCAGTTTGCCCATGCTATGCAGCCACACTCCCTCTTCCACTTTATCATTTTCCTCTTTCACACACACTCCTTCCTCTCCTTCCCACTCCCAAACTTGCAACTCCCATGTCCTAATTCACCCTCTTCACCATTGCCACATCTCTCACACCTCCATAGCCTTCATCCTCCATTTCTACACCCTATGTGTCCCCCTTTCTCTCTACATATATGTCCATATTACCATACTCTCTTAAACTTTGTAAAGAACTTCAAAAAAATCAGCAAAAATCCAAAGATAACCTTTGCAAATGAAGGCTTTTATCATGAATTTTCCAAGGTTTGAAATAACATAGCTTCATCGACACGCGCTGCTTCGCCATGCTGACTGCTTCTTCTACCGGTGCTGTAAAGAGGTGAATGTCAACTTCTCCAAGCTTCAACCTCTCTTTACAAGCTCATCCCTTCTCTAAATTTTCTCATCATATATCTCACCATTTGGTGAATGATTTTGTAAATATTTTGTAGTGATAATTACTAACTACTAACCACTAACCTTATTGTAAAATGCACTCTCTACTAGAGTAGGCACTCCCAAATTATTCACTCAATCCTCTCTCTTTTCATCCTCAATAATTCTCTTCCCTTGAGCCCACATCCATGTGACTCAAAGGACAAGAGAGACCCACCCTCATTAAAAAAATATATGTATGCATAATCTTTTATTCCTTCAAATAAACTTGATTAGGCCTAATCCTAATTGGGGCTTCTAAAACCTATAAATAGATTCCTTCTCTCCCTTGTAAATCATCATATGATCACACTACACCACACCATTCTCAACACATAACACACCACTGTTCAAGCCTAGTTGTGTAGAGTGTGTGCATCGTGAGTGCTCTATTCCATCACTACACATAGGTGCATGGAGAAGCTTGAAGTTAGTTATGGCATCTAGAGGAGTGGAGTGATACTATACTTTGCAATCACACTTGTAGCCTACTCTTGTCCATAAATAAGGTTCATAGTTTTGGGTGCAATTGTATGCTGCAACTACGACTCTTCTCTCCAAATTGACTCGATAAGTTGGCTCATCAGGTGGTTGAAGGTATATTGTCCTTGAAGTTTGTTGTGCCATTTCATGCTTGGTGGTTTGAGGGATTGTTGAATTTTTTTCCTAAAAGGTAAATTGTAAGAGGGTGCTCGGTGAGAGGGCTCCCGTGACCCTAAGACAATTTGTGTATTGGCAACAAGGTCAAGTTTTGTGTTGTCTCTCTATTTCTCATCAAGCTTTGTGTGCATCTAGTCTTTAAGGCTAAGACTGAGTTGCTCAAGTTGATTTGTGCTCTTTACCTCTCTCTGGCGTGGTGAATGTTTGTGTTTGGTGTGTGTGGCTATCTTTCATTCCCCTCTCTTTATGCATTTGAGTACAAGGAGATATCACGTGCGTCCTAGTTCGCATCTACAACTAGGTGGTGCCCCTTTTCTTGTTTGGTTTCTGGCTGTGGGTTGTTGTTGTCTCTGATTGTGCTTGCCCCAACCCCAATTGAGCAGCACGGGAGCCTCAAAGGGTGTTTAGAGGCCGCTCTTCTTGTTGCCTGTCCCGGACCGCCTCACTAGTTTTTTGCACTTTTTGGCTTGATTTGGCAAGTATACAACTTGCTAAAGTCCTTGGATAAGTTTCAACAAGTTTGGATAAATTCTGTTCAAGTTTATCAACTGTTTTGTGTCCGCAGACTCTGATTTCAAGAATCTGGCGTAAGTCTCACTTTTGTGATTCAAATTTCACCAAAATTTATTTGTGGGGTCTACTTGATATGCTTGACCTTGTGGTATACTCAAATTTGAAAATTTATCAATTTTTGTAACAGATGTAAATAATCGTGATTATTTACTCCAGCTATATTTTTGCAAATTTCTATCCCAACTCTGACACAGATCTGTTAAGCACCTCAAGTTTAGGTATGTAGCCAAGTTTCAACAAGTTGGACAAGTTTTGGTCAAATGGTCATCAATTTTCTGTCCCGCAAACTAACTTTGCAAATTTGGTCACAATTTTCAATCCAATGATCCAAATCTTACCAAATTTGGTTTGTAGGCTTTTACAACATGGTAAAACTAGTGGTACGCTAACTTGGTCAAAAAAGTTGAAAAATGGGGCAGATGTAAATAATCGTGATTATTTACAACTGGTAACTTTTTGCATCTTTTTGGTCAAGTGAGCATGTACACATGTTTATCACATCAACATAAGCCTATGAATCAAATTTCAAGTTTGGACAATTTTTTTTCCAATTTACACTCAAGATTCAGAAAATCAGTACAAACTTTAGTTTTTACCCTTTTTTTTGTCAATTTGGTGATCCAAATCTTTTGTGCCTTTACAAAAGTTATTTGTATACATGCAATGAGTCAATGGTATGAACCTTGGTCAAATCTGAACTAAAAGTTAATAATTGCAATTATTATCTTCAGGCTTGAAATGAACAACTTTTTGTAATTTTTCAATGGACAGTCTTTTTATGAGCTATTTTAAGCCTATGAATCAAGTCAAAACTCAATTTGGCCTAAAATGTCAAGAAAAAGTAAATAATCTGAGTTTTGGCCAACTCTTGAAATTTTTACCTCGAAGTGTCCTTGAGTTTACCCACTGGTTCAGAAAACTTTCAAGCTTACTCTCCAATCGGATTGAGTGGTTTGGAGTCTTTTCGTGCTATTTCTAGCCGTAGACCTGAAATTCTGCAACTTCCAATAACAACTCACAATGATTCTTTTAGAGAGAGCAATGTTCTGAACTCCACCTCGGATCCTACTTACCCTACTCTTAGATTCTCATGCAATGGGGTTGTGGAAAGTGTCCACAAACACTTGTTTTCTTGTCTTTTATGGTTTTCTGAGCATTGATCTTAAGACTTGTTTCGTCTATCAATCATACTCAAAATCTTAATCTATTTCTACAATCCTACAATCCTAAAGGCACTCAGCAAGTACAATTACTTCCAAGCTACCTTTACATAGCAAAAGACGACAATTTTAGGCTATGCGGTTTCTAAAAGAAAGTTTTGAACTCTAGGCGATCCTAGAGGAAGTTAAAGGATAACTTTACAAGACACTCATGTTTTTCCCTAGTTTAGGTCTCTTCGATCCCCGGCAGCGGTGCAAAATGTGGGATGCGTGTCCAACGTCACTATCACATCTTCTTAGTGAGAACCATGATTAAATTGTCAATCCATGGGATGAATCTGATTAGACTAGTGCATAGAGGCTACAAGAGGGTGTTAATCTCTCGAAAAACAACTAACAACTCGCATCTAACTCAAGCTACACTCAAGTGACAGAAATCACTAAAAATCAATCACTCATCGGCAAACAAATCACATCCATTGCAGCATCAAATGACATCCAAACGTAACAAAACTTCTAGGACATGTTTATAAGACCTAAGCACACATCCTTAGGGTCTCAAATCCCACTTTAGGTCAAGTGCCAAAATCGCGATTATTAACAGTAGTGGATTTTTGACCTAGTCGTTTTCGACCCAGAATGCATCTAAATGCTTAGCAATGATGCCCCACTATCCCGCCTATGCTTAGTTTTGGATTTGAAAGTGTAATTCTTGGTTATGATGAAATTAGGCTGCAGGTCTCGGCGACGCCAAAAGCTACAAAATATCGTGATATGTTTACGTCAATCCATAGAGCTCTTACCTGCATTTGCAATGCAACAAACGCGATGTCGTGCTGTGACACGTACATAGTGGGAACGCATGCTACAAGATCTATCTTGTATTTTTTTAGATACATAATTATATTTTCTATAGTGTACATATGCATATTTAAGTATAATAATAAGCCTTCTATCTCATCTTATTATTTTTCTCAAGGGTAATATATCCTTACTTTACCATCAGAAAATACTATGGGAAAAGCATCAATAGCTCCGCCTCTTTAACTTGGGGCAAAAAGCATTGATTCTTTATTTCTACTATTTCATTATCATCTCACACCCTAGCTAGATCCTATATCTAGGGTAAACTCCAATATATATATATTCTATGTATTTTTTATACTTTTCTTATATTTCTTTTTAAATAGCTACTAGGAGAGAATCAAATCCTAGTGGGACACTAGGTGGCATGATTTCAAAGATACACTTATTTTAATGCATTATTGCAAGCATGATTATAAAACCTTGTCAAGGAGAAATGTCATGATTTCATATGGCATGAGGTGTCCTTTGGAATTAAATGAAAGTCTAGGATAAGGAGACCACGTGAAGACTTTTGCTGCCATAAATGGACCTTATTTTGATGAATTTTTTACACAAGGTTCCAATCCGAATTGGAAAACGATTTTAAAATGAAAATCGTAGCTAATGAACTGAAGTTTTTGCCCATATTTTTACTTTTTTATTTGGAGCCACGGTTGAGGAGATATGATCAAAATACTAGACCCCAGTCTGCCCACATCATGCAGGGACAGCTCATTTCCAACTTTTCCAATTCCTGTTCACACTGGCTCCTCTCTTCTTGTGTAAACCCTTGGGGGTTCCCTTCACCTATAAAAGGGGATCTCTTCTTCCTTGGAAGGAACTCAAGCATTCAAGCCATTGATGAGAGGAATTCTCGAGGGAGTGAGTAGTAATGCCTAATTGTACTTAGCCATTAACATAAGCCCAAGTCTACACTTTCTCCTAGAGGGAAACTAGCCATTCTTGCAACAAGCTAACCTTGGAAGATCAACTCTAATCAAATAAGGTCTTGCACTTGGTGTATCAATCAAAGTGGAATTATCCACTGTTCTTCTCTCTCCCATCAATAATGGTGCCGAAGGGTTTCAAGTAAGATGTGTTCTACATTGATGTTTTCTTGATTTCTTGTTGTTTTCATTTTCATCTCTAATCCAACATATATATATATATATATATATATATATATATATATATATATATATATATATATATATATATATATATATATATATATATATATATATATATATATATATATATATATATATATATATATATATATATATATATATGTATCTAATCTCATCTCCTTAACCAAACCTATCTCTCTCATTCTTAGTAATTCATCCTCTCTAGGTTCTCTTTGCTACAGGTACATCTCTCCCCGCAGTATCCTTATTGCCTACGAGCAAGAATAGGGCTTGGGAGGGAAACTTCTCATCTCTTCACTTCTCTCATATCTACATTTCTCACATAATATCCTAGATGAATAACCCACATGATGATCATTTCTATCGCTTTCACTCTGTACGATCTATTAGAATTAACGTATGGATTAGCCGTAAAATACATTTTCAACAACGTATAGTGTTTCTCTTCGGCACTGAAAGGCTCAATGAAATACTTCTATCAACGGATCCCATCATACTACCTCTCATAGACTATAATTTTTCTTTTGATGTAAGCGTAGTTATCTTGCTATGAACCAAGAGGATTTGTACACACAATTAATCCCAATCACTAGACAAAATATATATATGATGGTAAGCACAAAACTACAATTCCAAAGAACAATTCGTAGCCTATTTGGTCAGCCAAAATTGAATGCCATTAACTCATCCATTGACGCTTTCATATTACCCATGATACGATATGACCATAGCCTTGATGTTTTCTTCTTCGTATTGTTTTGACATTCTCTTTTGCGTTCTTTCTTTGTGTGTGTGAGTGCAAGAGAGAAAGAGTGAGTCTTCTTTGATTGCACTTCTTTCCAAACCCTAGTCTTCATGGCATCTATGGTTTGACTCCTTCATATAGTTTTTGTTGAGTTCTCTCACAAACTCTCACAGCCATAAGCCCGGTGCTTTCCTGGCAAGACCGCAAATTTCTCGACATATTTTTGGTGAACCCGACGCGAATCTGCTAGGGTGAGAGTTTGTGGGTAACCATGGGTGATCATGTATGCATTTTGACCCAGCAACAATGCAAATGTTTCAAGCATTTGCAATGTTCATGCAACAACAACATGCTACTGAAAGAAGGGAGATTTCAGCGACAAAGGCCATACAAGCGGTCGTCAACAGAATGGATCAGTTCAATGGCAAAGATGTAACCAAGTACTTACGCGAGTATGTGAAGGAGATGGAGCTGCATCGCGTGTCAGAAGGTGAGATGATTCAAAGCTTTGAGCTGGTTGTTGCTCCAGAAATTAGGGAGCATGTTAGGGCAATTAAAGATGGGCATGGGAGAAATTGGGAAGAACTCAAAGTAGCTTTAAAGGAGGAATATTTCATGGAGGACTCGGAGAGAGTGACCAAAAGGACATTCTTAGAATGGGTAGTCAAGCCAAAGCAAGGACTATCAATAACAGAGCTACTTAGGGAATTTGAGCGGCGCTATGCACAACTCACTAGGACAGAAAGGGCCACACTAGATGCAGAGAAGACAGATCTTTTCTTACAAGCTGCAGGTAAAGAGTTTCAAGAAAATTTGAAGCTTCTTCTTGAAGATAAAGATGCTGCGCAAGGACTAAAGACCGATTGGAATGAGGTTGAAGGTGCTGTCTCACTGCTTGCCAAATGACAAAGAAGAAGGGACAAGATGGTAGTAAACACTACAAGTCCTTCCACATCAACTTCTGACAAAATGGTAAAGCCTACTTTTATCGCTCCTAAGTTTGATGAGTCCATGCTAGATGAGCTTGTGAAGGGAATGCGTGACTTGAAGGTGAAGTTTGCAAAGCTTGAAGAAAAAGGCCAACCATCAGGGCCACTTCCTAGGCAAAGACAACAGCCCAAAGAAGGGTTTGTTAATAGATGTATTTGGTGTGATAGTACAGACCATGTAAGAAGGGATTGTGATGATTTTAGTGATGCTTTGTCAAAAGATGTTGTCTTTTTTAAGGATGGTAAAATCCACTTAAGAGAGACAGGTCTACCCTTGAGAACTAACTTTGGGAAGGGGGGAATGCAAACCTTAGTTGAAGATATGGCAACCAAGCATGCCACCTCTTCAGTTGAGGCAGCTACTTATGGAGTAAAAATTGAACATTCTTGTGATGAAGAGGTGAGTGACCATCATGGTCAAATTTGGCCAACTGTCATGCAATTAGCTAAAAAGGGAAAGCTTACAAAAGAGATTCTACATGAAGCAGGTGATTGCATACGTCTAGAAACAGGATGGAATGATCCAGTGGACTCATTGTCAGTGCATGCCTACATTACAAAATGCCAACAAAATGAGGCAATTGTAGAAGAGAAGCGCAGACGTGAGAATGCTGATGAAGGACCATCAAAAAGAGCTTCTAGAAGTGGGGGAAGAAGCGACTCAATGCCTTCTCAAACACCCTCAACACAAGGAGCATCTCCACCTGAAGTACTCATGGAGGAGTCTACCACAGGGAGGAAAGGATCTTGAATAGCAAGATTGAGTTTACTCTGGGAGAAGTTCTTGGCATTGCAAAGCGTGAATTCCATGAGGAGATCATTGACATCATCAAGAGAAAGAGGAAAACCCTTGCTGAAGTTTCTCGTCCACAGGTTGAAGGGGAAACCTCAAAGACACAAGGGATGCAACTGCAAAATAAGGAGAATGATGGAGCTGTGGTAGGATGCTACTAATATAGTGGGAGAGTGAAGCAAGTGTATTTCTCAAATGATGATGAAGAAGTTGAAGATATTCCTAGGAGTTACTATTCACGAAGTCATTGGGCAAGGGCTACTACAGAAACTTTAGTCAAGGTAGGTGATCTTGAAGAGCCATTTGTTGCCTTGATTGACCATGGTTCAGAAATAAACATAATGTCAAAGAGTCTCTACAACAAGTGCAAATGGCCGATGGACACAGATCATGGCTGGATGGTAAAAGTGGCAAACAATTCATCCGGTGAATTGTATGCAGCATGTCCAGGTGTGAAGCTAACAACAGGTGATGTAAAGATTGACCAAAACTTCTTTGTACAGGATACATCTTCATATCATCTCATCCTTGGACAACCCTACATTGTGGGAGTTCGAATGGAAACAAAGGTAATGGACGATGGTTCAGCATATGCTAAAATACGTAGCAAAGATGGTAAACGAGCTGTCCAATTTCTCACAGTCTGTGTAAACCATGAAAGAAATCGTGACAACCTCAGAGAACATCCTCTACCAAAGGTAAGCAAAGAGTTTCATGATCATAGAGAAATGATGGGTTTTGGCCAAGTACCATTGTAAAGCGGGATTGCAGTGGTACAGAAAGAAAAAGGGTCTCGCTTGATCCAAAAATAGGTGAAACTTTCTCGATGAGCTCCTTGGTAACAAGGAATGGATCAGTATGTTTTACAAAACTTGAAGATTTGAAGAGATATGAGAGGCAATATGTGCATAATGTACAAATAGGCATGAAAAAGAGTGGGTTGCTAAAGCCTACTGAAAATGTTTTGGGTATGTGTGAACAAGTTTCTTTTGTAGATACTATGGGTGAGCTTGATGCTATAATGGGGTCTAATTTGCATCTTGAAAATGAAGTTGTGGAAGTTTGCTCTATGGAAATGTATCAAGTAATAGAAGCCTTTAAAGAAAGCCAAACAGTTGGCCCAGAAGTCCATGTTGAAACTAAATACAAGAGTGTAGCAAAGAAGGTGAAACCAGTAGCTTCACCCTTACCACCCAACAACAAGGAAAAGATTGAACAGGCTTCTTTACAACCAAGTTTGAGGAATCCTAAAAAGATCGGGCATACCTTCACAAAGGAGTCCTTTCAAGAGTTGCAGATTGGTTGCGAGGAGTTTCTAACACAGGAGGAGACAAAGTGCTTCAAAGAAATGCTTTCAAAGCATGGTAAGGCTTTTGCATTTGAGCCACATGAGATAGGATGTGTTGATCCTTATATTGTAGCTCCTATGGTAATTTTCACAATACCTCATGTGCCTTGGAATCTGCGGCCTATTCCGGTTCCAAAGGCTCATTTGCCAAAGTTAGTAGAGCTACTGAATGAGAAAATCAAAATGGGAATCTTGGAGCCTTCTTGTGCTCCATACTCAAACAGGTGGTTCACAGTTCCAAAGAAGAATGGTTCTCTACGCTTCATCCAAGATATGCAACCAGTGAACAAGGTGACAATTAGAAATGTAGGAACAGGTCCAATTGTGGATGAATTTGCAGAGGCGTTTGCAGGGAGGGCAATCTACTCAATGGGGGATCTCTACTCAGGGTATGATCAATTTCAGCTTGCAATCAAAAGCAGAGACTTAACAACCATGAGGACACCTTTGGGTTTGGTAAGGATGTGTACCTTGCCACAGGGAGCAACCAACTCGGTTGCACATATGATGAATGGGATGAATAAGGTCTTACGTGACTTTATTCCTCAAATCACAATGCCTTTCATTGATGATTTGCCTATCAAAGGATGTGAAGAAAGTGACAAAGATGAAGCTTTGGATCTCAAGGGATGTCGCAGGTTTGTGGTAAATCACATAAATGATTGTGATAAAATTTTGTCTAGGTTGGAAGAAGTGAATCTTACATTGTCAGGGAAAAAGTCTATGTTTGGTGTCAAAGAAGTGCTCATTGTGGGGCACATGTGCGGGCCATATGGTAGGAAACCTTGTCCATCAAAGGTAGATGCCATCCAAAGAATGAAAGAAACATGCACTAGCATCACTGAGGTTAGAAGGTTTTTGGGAGCATGTGTCATCTATGTTATTTGCATTTCACATTATGCACATGTAGTTGATCCTCTTTATCAGCTGCTTAGAAAGAATCAAAAGTTTAAATGGACAGAAGCACATGTAAAATCCATGAAAAAGCTAAAGGAGTTACTCCAGTCAGCAACGACTTTGAGAAAGGTAGACTATGAGTGTCAAAGGCCAGTGATTGTGATAGTAGATACCAGTCCTACAGGGATTGGATGGGCAATAGGGCAAGATGACAAAGAAGGACACAGGTATGTGGTAAGATTTGGAGCAAAGGTACTAAGTGCTCGCCAAAGAAACTATCCACAGATAAAGAGAGAGTTATGGGGTATGGTTACAGCCTTGAAAAGTGGGAAAGAGTACCTAATTGGTGCATGTGTGGTTGTAGAAACAGATTGTCTACCACTTCTTGGGATGATTACAAGCTGCTCAACACCAGACATTGCTATGTTGCGGTGGATTGCCTACATTAAGTCCTTAAATCCCGAGTTTAAGCACATTGTAGGTAAAGACAATACAGTGGCAGATATGCTATCAAGGGCAAGGTATGAAGATGAGTCACAAATGATTGATGAGGGAGATGATGTAGGCACAAAATTCTATTATATCTCTCATGTCAAAGGTAACAATGTCTGCATGACTAATTCACTTGAATTGTTCTTGAAAGATCTTTATGAAGATGATTGGCTTTCTATTGGAAGGTATTTGAGTACTCTAACAAAACAGGATGATTGGTCTGAACAAGAATTCAAGAGGATACGCAGGAAAGCATATGGGTACTTTTTAAGGGATGGTTACTTGTGGAAGCATCCTAAACAAAAGGGTGCTACACCACAATGGGTTATATGTAAAAAAGAGACTCAAGTAAAGCTCATGCAAGAGTTTCATGAGAGTCTATGGGCTGGACACAGGGGTGTGTGGGCAACCTTCTCCAAGTTGAAAGAAAAATACTGGTGGAAGGGTATGTATAAAGATGTATCTCAGTTTGTAGAGTCATGTGTAACTTATCAAATGTATTCAAATGTTCGACATCGTGATGGATTGCACCCTACATATCCACTAGCCATGCACTATAAATGGGTTGTGGATCTAGTCACGATGCCTTTAGGACTCTGGCAGATGAGATACTTGGTTCTTGCACGAGAGGACCTAACTAACCAGGTTGAAGGAAGAGCATTAAGAGCTAAGACCACAGAAGCTGTGTGCAAATTCCTTCTTGATGAGGTGATTTGCTGTTATGGTTGTGTGGGAAAAATCACTGCAGATCGAGGTGAACTGGATGCCGAAGAAGCAAGGGAGTTCTTTTCTAGATTAGGGATCAAGCTTTCTCTTACTACAGCTTACAACCCTGAAGGCAATGGAAAGAGTGAAAGAGGGCATCCTCCTATCATCAAAGCTTTGGCCAAGGCTTGCGAAGGAAGAGTTGGTGAGTGGCCAAAATTGTTACCATATGCTTTATGGGCTGATCGTACAACACAATAGCTCAGTAACTGGCTACATACCTGTGGAGCTAATGCATGGTCAAAAGCCGGTGATGCCGATTGAGGATACAATTCCCACATGGAATGTACTACCTTGGCAAGAGGGGCTTAGTAGGGAAGATCTCCTTGCATTGCGTATAAGACAGCTAGAGAGAAGACCTGGAGACATTGAAGCTGCAAAAGAACGACTCAAAAATGCAAGGTTGAAAAACAAGGACTATTTTGATAAGCGACATCGACTTAGGAGCAAAACAATTGACAAAGGTGACTAGGTTTTAGTGTATGATAGTAGCCTTGATAACCAGCACACAGTCATGCGTAAGTTCTCAAAAAGATGGTTTGGACCGTATGTTGTAAAGCATGTGCATGAAAATGCTACTTACAGCTTGTCTGAACTAGATGGTACAGAAGTAAAGATTCCCATTGCAGGAAAAAGGATTAAAATGTTTAAGAGAAGATGAGACAATGATCTAGAAGATATGGATGAGGAAGAAGAGAAAAACATAGGTAAAGATCAAAGTGAACATGAAGCTCTGGAATCATCCAGTGAAGAAGAAGACAAGGAAGATGTACAAGAGGTCTAATTTTACAAAGAGACAATGTGGCACATACAGGAGGATGTGCAGGTTTAGAGGGGATGGATGTCGTGCTGTGACACATACATAGTGGGAACGCATGCTACAAGATCTATCTTGTATTTTTTCAGATACATAATTATATTTCCTATAGTGTACATATGCATATTTAAGTATAATAATAAGCCTTCTATCTCATCCTATTATTTTTCTCAAGGGTAACATATCCTTACTTTACCATCAGAAAATACTATGGGAAAAGCATCAATAGCTCCGCCTCTTTAACTTGGGGCAAAAAGCATTGATTCTTTATTTCTACTATTTCATTATCATCTCACACCCTAGCTAGATCCTATATCTAGGGTAAACTCCAATATATATATATTCTATGTATTTTTTATACTTTTCTTATATTTCTTTTTAAATAGCTACTAGGAGAGAATCAAATCCTAGTGGGACACTAGGTGGCATGATTTCAAAGATACACTTATTTTAATGCATTATTGCAAGCATGATTATAAAACCTTGTCAAGGAGAAATGTCATGATTTCATATGGCATGAGGTGTCCTTTGGAATTAAATGAAAGTCTAGGATAAGGAGACCACGTGAAGACTTTTGCTGCCATAAATGGACCTTATTTTGATGAATTTTTTACACAAGGTTCCAATCCGAATTGGAAAACGATTTTAAAATGAAAATCGTAGCTAATGAACTGAAGTTTTTGCCCATATTTTTACTTTTTTATTTGGAGCCACGGTTGAGGAGATATGATCAAAATACTAGACCCCAGTCTGCCCACATCATGCAGGGACAGCTCATTTCCAACTTTTCCAATTCCTGTTCACACTGGCTTCTCTCTTCTTGTGTAAACCCTTGGGGGTTCCCTTCACCTATAAAAGGGGACCTCTTCTTCCTTGGAAGGAACTCAAGCATCCAAGCCATTGATGAGAGGAATTCTCGAGGGAGTGAGTAGTAATGCCTAATTGTACTTAGCCATTAACATAAGCCCAAGCCTACACTTTCTCCTAGAGGGAGACTAGCCATTCTTGCAACAAGCTAACCTTGGAAGATCAACTCTAATCAAAGAAGGTCTTGCACTTGGTGTATCAATCAAAGTGGAATTATCCACTGTTCTTCTCTCTCCCATCAATAATGGTGCCGAAGGGTTTCAAGTAAGATGTGTTCTACATTGATGTTTTCTTGATTTCTTGTTGTTTTCATTTTCATCTCTAATCCAACATATATATATATATATATATATATATATATATATATATATATATATATATATATATATATATATATATATATATATATATATGTATCTAATCTCATCTCCTTAACCAAAACTATCTCTCTCATTCTTAGTAATTCATCCTCTCTAGGTTCTCTTTGCTACAGATACATCTCTCCCCGCAGTATCCTTATTGCCTACGAGCAAGAATAGGGCTTGGGAGGGAAACTTCTCATCTCTTCACTTCTCTCATATCTACATTTCTCACATACTATCCTAGATGAATAACCCACATGATGATCATTTCTATCGCTTTCACTCTGTACGATCTATTAGAATTAACGTATGGATTAGCCGTAAAATACACTTTCAACAACGTATAGTGTTTCTCTTCGGCCCTGAAAGGCTCAATGAAATACTTCTATCACCGGATCCCATCATACTACCTCTCATAGACTATAATTTTTCTTTTGATGTAAGCGTAGTTATCTTAGTATGAACCAAGAGGATTTGTACACACAATTAATCCCAATCACTAGACAAAATATATATATTATGGTAAGCACAAAACTACAATTCCAAAGAACAATTCGTAGCTTATTTGGTCAGCCAAGATTGAATGCCATTAACTCATCCATTAACCCTTTCATATTACCCATGATACGATATGACCATAGCCTTGATGTTTTCTTCTTCATATTGTTTTGACATTCTCTTTTGCGTTCTTTCTTTGTGTGTGTGAGTGCAAGAGAGAAAGAGTGAGTCTTCTTTGATTGCACTTCTTTCCAAACCCTAGTCTTCATGGCATCTATGGTTTAACTCCTTCATATAGTTTTTGTTGAGTTCTCTCACAAACTCTCACAGCCATAAGCCCGGTGCTTTCCTGGCAAGACCGCAAATTTCTCGATAGCGACTGCAATGTGACAACCGAGGAGGGAGTAGGAAGCGCGAGAAGGAGAGAGGTGAGCGCCGTTAGCTCACGCTATGTATTTCATTATCCAAAACTTAGTAATAACTTACAAAAATTGGCTTTTATACCTTAGCCAAGGTTTTTGGTGGTCAAAACTACTAATCTGGGAGTTCTACCAAAGATGGATAATGACAGGTTGATACAATTCGGAAGCTTGTAGCCCCAGCTCATCAATTACAAGGTTTATTCAAAAAAATAGGATTGACAATATTTTTGATTTATCAAAATAATAAGTGTTTTTACAATGAGAACTCCAATACCATGGTATCTATGTTAGCTTGCTGCTAACACTTGTCCAAGCTAAGTTCATTGAAACATAGAGAGCAAAAGATCCACTACTTGTCCAAGGTAGGCTCCATGAGAACATGAAGAGAAGAAAGCTCCACCATTTGTCCAAGCTAAGGTCCATTGAAACATGGAGAGAAATAAGCCATACCATCAAGTTGCATGTTTCAACGGAGCGTAGCTACTATGTTTGGTAGCATGGATAGTTTGGCTTAGAGGGCCACCACTTGTCCAACCTACACTCCATTGTATTATGGAGATTTTAGTTCAAGATTCAAAAATTGCCCGCCTAAATTTTGATTATCTCATCCAAATCTAAATTTAAAGTCAAGGTTATTATCCCGCCTAGATTCAAGTTTTTCCACCCAAATTCAAATTCAAATTCAAATTTACCAACAATGATGTGAGAGAACCGCCTAAATTTGAAATATCCCACCTAAATCTATACCATATTTGATGATATTTCCCGCCTAAAGTTAATCGAGCATATGTCTAGCCCATGTATTGTTTGTCTACTTATCATAGTGTCAACCATTCATGTGAATAAGGAAACTCATAAGACTATATTACTTTTGTTGAGATGCAAAAGTTATAATTAAATTAACTGACAAGTTAGACGAAAGGCAACCCAACACGATCCACCACTTTCAGAAAGAGTCATTAACGGATCCCACAAGTAAGTCCTCCATACATTTTTGGTTTACAAGTACTCTAATGTTTTAACTATCTCTGATATTTATGTATATGTGTGTGTATGCTATGTGCGCGTTTGTTGTATTAGTGATGTTATTGTTTATCTATGTCATGCATTAAAATGAAATCTCTACATGTGATATTTTGATAATCTGTGCAAAAGGAAAGAGGACAAATTGAGCAAGAGTGAGAGGACCATGACTGTGTTCTCTTTTGATTTTCAAGAAAGACAGAGAGCAAGAATGACAACTCTAAGTGTTCTTTTGCATGTGCAAGAGAGAGAGGGAAACAACACTTAGAGTTCATGTGTGCTGAGTGGGAATTGAGTCAGATGGGAAATGAAAAAAATATTCAATAAACCATAAACCTTGTTATTTTGTGCACAAATCAGAACTTAAACCAGTATTAAGAAGAAATAAGTCAAAATCTGAATCAGTATCTGAAATTGAATCAAAATCTAAATCGGAAGTGAGTGACAGAGAGTCATTAGCTGCACATGAAAACAACAAAACAAAGAGAGATGGAGAGAGGGTTGGACCTTTCAAAAGCTCTCCTCTATTGAGCACGATGATGTTCTCAAGCTTGCCTTTGCCAATCAAACAAGCTTTCCTCTATCACAAGTAAACAAGCTTGCTTCTGTTTTGCCACGGTGATGGTCTCTTGTAGTGTCTACGCTGTAGCAACCCCGTATATCATACGTGTCGATGGTCTCCTACACGTGCTGTGTATGATGGCGACTTCTCTACACGTGCATATGTGTCTCTTGCATGTGTTGTGTGTGTGGATTGTCTATGTTTTTTTACCTCTGCGTATAACTCTGTGCGTGTTTGTTTCTTTCTATGTTTGATAGGGTTCGCTTTACTTAAATGCCACATAAGCTATATTATCCCCTTTTATATTAGTATTCACCTCACTTCAAAAATCAAAGTAATTTTTTTGAAAAAAGATAAAACAATGTGATTTTTCTACGTTAAAAACTTCTTGTTTTTTAAAAAAAGGTGTAGGGTGCTGCCCCTCGACCCCGTTCACCAATCGCGCTAGGAGGCGACAAGGGGTTACCGCTCCTTGAGCCCCCAAACCCCGCGGGGACTGCTGCCCCTTGACCCTGCTTGGGGTGTTGCCTGGAATCCCACAGGGGTTGTTGCGCCTTGACCCCACTTGGGACACTGCCCCAAACTCCGTGAGGGTTGATGCCCCTCGACCCTTCTCGGGGTGTTGCCCCAAACCCCACGGTGGCTGTCGTCCCTAGACCCTGCTTGGGGTGCTACTCCGAAACCCGCTCTTACCTCTTGTTGCACCACCCTATTCCACTTTCTCAATTGTGGTCTAACTTAGATAAAACCCAGTCTCTTTCCTTGCTTCACAACTCACCAAGGACAATCAACATAAATAAGTGGTGAAAAATGACTCTATTTTGGAGCTCATAACTCAAAATTTTCCTTGGACATTGACCATATCTTCCACATGCCCAATCTATGCTCAAAGCTATTCTCATCATAGCAAGCTTGGGGGTTTTTGTTTCAAATTTCACCACATGTCAAATCTTGCTTATCAAGAGAAGCAAGGGCTAGGTTGTGTAATAATTCACCTTGGACCTTGCCCCAAATCTTAAGTCCACCACATTTCCAAGCAATGCTCTAATATCGCAAGGTGTCTTCTATTTAAAAATCCACCACTACTCCAATCCTATTTTCATTCAACTTTTATATTAAAAAGCAATGTTGCTTTCTTGTAGTACACCTTTGCCATTTCCTATCAAAGCTAGGTCCACCACTTGTCAAAACTAGTAAACTCTTACATAGGGAGGGGGTTTTGATTTCAAGATTCACCACTTTTCCTTGTTAAAGCAAGTACTTCTTTGACTTTAGGAAGCTACTTGCTCATCTAGTAGTTCACCTTGAGCATTGGCCATTAAAACTACATCCACCACTTATCCAAACTATGCCCTAATATAACAAGGAGGTTTTGGTTTCAAGATTGACAACTTTGTCCACCACTTCTCCAAGCTTCCATCAAAGAAATCAAGGGGTGCTTGACATTGAGAAGAAAGGCCCTACTATCAACCTTACTTCCATTGAAACAAGCCAGGGCTACTTGGACATTGGGAAGCAAGGCCTTGCAATTGTCCTATATTTTCCTTTAAAACTTATAGGTCCACCACTTGTCCAAGCTATGCTCTATTATAGTAGGTTTTGGTCCAATATTCACCACTTCTCCAACCATTGGATTTATCTGCTTGTAGTTCACCTTGAACATTGGCCATTAAAACTAGGTCCACCACTTGTCCAAGCTATCCTCAAATATAGTAGGGGGGTTTTTGTTTCAAGATCCACCAGTGCTCAATTTTTTTCCATTAAAATAAGCAAGGGCTACTTGGACATTGAGAAGCAAGGCCCTAAAAAATATTTCACCTTGGACATTGGTCATTAAAACTAGGTTCACCACTTGTCCAACCTTTACTCTCATTGAGAAAGGGACTTTTGGTTTCAAGATCCATCACTTGTCCAACCTTACTTGCATTGAAAGAAGCAAGAGATACTTGGACATTGGGAACCAAGTTCCTAAACCACCTTGGACATTGGCCATTAAAACTAGGTCCACCACTTGTCCAAGCTTTACTCTCATATATAAAAGGGACTTCTAGTTTCAAGCTCCACCACTTGTCCAAACTTACTTCCATTAAAAGCAGCAAGGGCTACTTGGACATTGAGAAGCAAGGCCCTACAATAGTTCACCTTGGACATTAAATAGGTCCACCACTTGTCCAAGCTTTACTCTCATATAGAAAGGGACTTTTGGTTTCAAGATCCATCACTTGTCCAACCTTACTTCCATCAAAAGAAGCAAGGGATACTTGCACACTGGGAATCAAGTTCCTACAATACCACCTTGGACATTGTACATTAAAACTAGGTCCATCACTTGTCCAAGCTTTACTCTCATATAGAAAAAGGGATTGTTGGTTTCAAGCTCCACCACTTGTCCAACCTTACTTCCATTGAAAGAAGCAAGGGATACTTGGACATTGGGAAGCAACTTCCTACAATAGCACCTTGAACAATAGCCATTAGAACTAGGTCCACCATTTCTCCAAGCTTTACGTCATATAGAAAGGGGCTTTTGGTTTCAAGATCCCCCCTTGTCCAACCTTACTTCCATTGAAAGAAGCAAGAGATACTTGGAAATTGAGAAGCAAGTTCTTAAAATAGCACCTTGGACATTGGCCCCCATTAGAACTAGGTTCACCACTTGTCCAAGTTATTCTCTAATATAGCAAGGGTTATAGAGTTATAGTATTCATAACCCTCGTGTAATGTGTAATGTAACTTATACATTTTTATTCAAAGAGAATTTATCTATAAAAGTGAACTTAACAAGGTGTTTCTTTTCAACTTACAGGATGGACTTTAAATCTAGGGAGAAAGCTCATATTGTACTTGATAATGAAATTGTTGGTATTGGTTGTGTGTGTAAAACAGATTCCGATTCCAATTGTGGTGGTACAAAGATAGGGCAAGCAAATGTATCTATACTAGTGGAGAAATGTTTGAAGGATGTGGTCCTCTCTTTTTCTACAATGGATACTACTTCTCTCCAAAGCTCATTATGGAGTGTTGTTTGATGGCCTAAGCTTCTTCCATAATGAATGACAACGTAATTGACACAAATGAAATCTACATTGGTGATGAACAAGGGGATCATCTTGATCCTCTAGTTACAGATGTAATACCTATTACAAGCCTAGAGTTTTAAATGTCAATTCGAGAATCTTGGAGAAATCAAAGGATCCTTTTAAAGGATGCCACAATGATGTCCACTGTGAATCAAGGGACCATCTTGTATGTATTTCCACATGGGTTACTACAATTGGATATTTGTGCAGGGAAAAACAAAAATCCATTCTTATTTGCCTATTTGTCAATGCTTTTTGCAATGGGTGTTTTCAAAACCATCCAACTAGGATTTTTGATGGTTGGGCATATACATGAGGACATAGATTCCATGTTCAGTAAGTTTTTAGAGAAATTGAGAGTTACACAAACATATACTTTGCCACACTTGATGGATACATTATGAAATAGCTCGTCTTCATCTCCAACCCCATTTTTTCTTAAAAAGGTCCCAATTTCAAGCAATATTGTGATGGTTATCTTTGTGATGGACAAGAAATACTTGTTGTTCATTCCAAACCACTTAAATTTAGGTTTTTTATGCAAGATGAGACACCGAGGATGTAGTATAAGACACATGTAGGTGTATCAAGTTGGAGTGGAAGTATTCACCTTTGGAAAAGAGACATAGAAGGAAATCCAATGTTGCCCCATGGAGATACACCTTTGGTGCCAATGGCAGAATATGTCAAGACTCATGAAGAAGTGATTTTAGGGTTGAAGAACTATATTAAGTTTTGGCAAAATCTAGGGAATGGTTCAAATGTGCCACAGTTTTATAGACCAGTGAGATAGATTACTGGAGTAAGGTGATTGACGAGATTGAAAAAGCAACCATATCAGAGGGAGGCTTGTATGAAAATTTTTGGCCAACTACTCAGGACTCTTGTTACCTACAATCCATTACATTGAGCTTACAAAAAGGAGCAGAAAGATTCCTAGGCCTTGAAGAGTTGAATGATCATTTTTGTGGTCCTCAACGAGATAGACCAAGGTAAGAGTTTGACCCTATGTTTGATGTGCACCAAGGTGAATTTGTTATGTTCTATACAGTTTAAATTTCAATGGCTTTATCAGACATTGATAACGATCCTACATCACCAAACTACAAAAAAAAAGTTCATTTAATACTAGGCGCCTTGTGCAAGAAAGAGTGGGATGACGGACACTCAAGCTTACACTAATTGCTGGAAGGGTTTTGGGGCAATCAACTGCAAGGACTCACAAGTGTTGGAAACGGTAGATGCAATTATTTGGTCATGGAGACCCAACAAAGAAGGGCCATTTTCTAGAATTAAGATTCTAAAAAGGCATGCTCTAAAAGCTAAATCAAGTCTTGCTTGTGCACATCAACCGCGCTTGGATCAAAATTTGGATATGGCATCAAATTTGGAGTAGATTATGCGGAGCTTCTATATGACTATATCTATCAACCTTTTTTTCTTTTATTTAATTAAGAGTGTTTCTTCAAATCATGCTTTGTTCATCCTCTTTACTTTTGGTGTTATTAACACCACAATCCAGTAAGATTTTTACTCTATCTTATCAACAAGTTTGTCTCCTTTTTTTCCACTTTAAGTTGGAAATTCCCAAATTACATGAATTTGGTCAATTTGGAGATTCCCATATTGCATGATTTTTACCAAAGTACCTAATATGGTCTTTCTTCTTCCTCTTCCCTACCCTCATTCCTCACTAGCTCTCTCCACTTTCGAAGGTGTTTGAGGCCTTGGGACTAAGGCTTGGGATAGTTAATGCTTTTTGCAAAGTTTATGTTATGCTCCTGCGATGCATGAAGCTTTTCATATTCATTGCATCACCTAGGTTACAACGAACACAAATATTGTATTGTACCAAGTCTCTCTTGATGGGAGAACCTATAATAAAAATGCCTTTTGGAGGGGGGACCAGCTCTAACTTAATCTGATCCTCAACTATTGTCATGTGCTGTAATACTCTCTCTTGCAAAAGTATTGTTCATGCCAAGTTTATCAAGTACTATGTTTATGTTGGTACCATCAATTAAGTTCACCCTCTATGTTCTCAAAGTAATCTCACAAAAATGCTCACTGTAATTCTTTTAACTCCTCTATTCCCAAAGTTCATAGGCCATTTTCATTACATTGGTATCAGAGCATTTGGTTTCTCTTTTATTGCTTAAGAAGAGAGGTCCTTAAGTAGACTATTAAGGATTGAGTTTGTTAATTATATTAAGGTAAGTGGGACTGGGATCTATTTGTTGAGCCCACTATGTGGGATATTGTGCACACCTTGGGAGCTTTGGTCTTAATAATCATGGTCTTTTTAGAGTTGCCTACTGCTTTACCATTATTGAGCCATAAAAAGTCCAAAAGGAGCTAGCCCTCGGCAGTTTTGCAATATTAGACCCACTCCACTACTTTCTATAATTAACCAATTCGAGCCGTGGGTGAAGATACTTAAGTGCTGATTTTCAAAGGCTAAGAGGAGTAGAAACTAAGGTGTTGAATTGCCAAAGAATACAGTAAGTAATCACATAAGTATAATTAGTATGTCTGACAATAACCAAAGACTAGAATGAACATTGATAACTTTGATTTTGCACATGAAGGTGCTAATGATGATGCCCTCATGTTTGTCAATTATCTTGTTACTAGGTTGCAGCAAGGTATGGGCAACCCTACTTTGCAAGCCGAAGTTACTACACAGCTTCGTGCTTATGGGATTTCCCTTTCTCTCTAAGAGGAGAGAGAGCTTAGGAGGCCTCTTGATGAGACGTCCAAAAGAAGACTCTCTCCCATACGAGAGGAGGAATCCAAAGAACAAGAAAGTAATGAATCCCTAAGTTCCTCTGAAGATGTGGAATTGACCTTGGCTCTACTCACAACTTCATATCAACGGAGTTGGCCACCAAGTTGGACATTCAAGCTTTTGAGATGGGAGATACTGTAACTGCTAACACAACTTTCAAGGGATAGCAAGCCTCCGTTACTCCCTTGATTGTGAAGTTGATGCTTCATGTCCAAAGCTATGTCGACAAGGCTATCATCAAATAAGGATAGTAAATGAAGATATCCTAAAGACCGCATTTTGTACAACGTTTGCTCTTTATGAATATCTAGTCATGCCTTCTGGCTTGACCAATGCACCAGCCACATGTGATCATTTGATGGAGAAAATATTTAGACCCTACCACAAGTTTACTAGAGTGTTCTTTGATGATATCATCATCTACTCCAAGTCCTTGGAAAAACACAAGCAACATCTCCAAGTGATTTTTTAAGCAGTGAGGGACAACAAGCTTTTTCTCAACCAAAAGAAAAGAAAATTTTTCCTTCAAGAGATTCAATACTTAAGTCATACTGTCTCTCAAGATGGTATCTGTATGGATCCATCAAAGTTATATGTAATAAAAGCGTGGCCTAATCCAAGGAACCTACATGAGGAGCTAAGAAATTTTGTTGGTATGTGTGCATACTATAGACGCTTCATAGCAAAATTTTCTCAAATAGCGAGACCATTACATGACTTAACAAAGAAGAATGTTAAGTATTCATGGACTGCTAAGGAGCAAAATTCTTTTGACAAGCTCAAAGAGAAGCTTACCTCTCAACCAGTCCTCATGATTCCGGATCTCTCAAAGCCATTTGAAGTCCAATGTGATGCTTGTGGTGATTCCCTTGGAGCAGTCTTGCTTCAAGAAGGACATGCCATAGCATGTGAGAGCCGAAGGCTGGATACAGATGAACGGATCTTGGTCATTTATTAGAAAGAGCGTTTAGCTCTTCTACATGCCC
Source organism: Adiantum capillus-veneris (assembly GCF_014529385.1). NCBI lineage: Eukaryota > Viridiplantae > Streptophyta > Polypodiopsida > Polypodiales > Pteridaceae > Adiantum > Adiantum capillus-veneris. The sequence goes on from NC_140941.1 coordinate 43,241,497, forward strand.
TAGACACATGGAAGCACTATTTATTGGGGACTCCATTCATTTTACGAATATACCACCAAAATCTCAAGTACTTCATGATGCAAACCAAGCTTTCCGACAAACAAATGAGGTGGCAAAATTTTCTTTCGCAATGTTATTTTCACATTGCTAGTAAGCACAATTAAGTGGCCGATGCACTTTCACGACGACCAAAAGTTAATGCGATGTCTATAGCAACTCACAATGATATATTTCGTATGATAAATGAGTATGCTGCTGACCTTGATTTTAAAGATCTAATGTCAACCCTTGCTTTCGAGAAGAAGGAGGAACCATTCACCTTGCAGGATGGTTATCTTATCCATGGCAATAGGCTATGTGTTACCCACTCCCTTCATGAGAAAGTCATGTATGAATTCCATGCTCCTCCCTATGAGGGGCATAGCGGCATTTAACCTATTCTTCGAGGCATTAGGAGAAATATGGACCTTGCATGGGCCTTGTAAGGAATCCTAATTTTTAGGGATTAAGGCTAATGTTGTGTGGGGTTAAGGGGACAAGGGCATTGAAGAAGGTAGTTTTGAGTAGACTTTTCTAGCCTTTTTTTTGGACAAATGTAGGATGTGGACCTAAGGGGTTACTTTCTCAGCTTTTTTAAAGTGAAGGAAGTATAAGGGTATGACCATCACAGCAAAAACATGGGTCACTAAGAGTCAAAATTTGAATTTTAAAAAAAAACTCATTTTTACTTAAAATTCCCTCCCAACATATATACATATCCAAAAATCATCTTTTGACCCTTTTTTTTACCCACAAGCCTCGAAAGTCCATTTTTCAAGAAACTTTTCCCCCAAAAAGTAAAAAACACTTTGTTCTCTCCTCCTCCCTCCTCTCTCCCTCTCCTCTCCCTCTCCTCTCCCTCCATGTCCCTACCTTCCTCCTCCTCCCCAATCTCTCCCTCCCCCATTCTCTCCTCCCATCTTCCTCCCTCTCCCTCCCCTCCCCCTCTATCTTTTCATCCTTTGCTTCCTCACGCAACAGCTGCCATGGTGCTCACAGACATCACAAATTGTTTGCTTCCACCACCGCATACTCCGTACACCAAAAGCATACATATTCGCTTACCCACGGAGTTTTCACCGAAGGCCGCATGTAAGGGCGATCAAAGGTCATCACAGGAACGTCGCACCGCTAGTGAGACGAATGTTGACATTTGTGTGGACGGCCATTTGTACCCTTACAATCCTATAAGCCACTTGCATCCATCCTTTGATTCTCTATTGACATTTCTTCAATATCTTGGCAGGGGAGAAGCAGGCTTGTTAGGCTATTGCAAGCGGTTGTGTATGGGTGCAGGTGCTTCTTTGCATATGTGGATGCATTAATGTCAAGCTCTTCACCTCAAGACGGCATCATTACAAGAGATTATTGCCTCTTCGGAGAGGGTGGTTGAAACTCTTCAACAACAAATGTAGGAAAAGGATTCCCACATTAAGAAGCTTGCCAACACCATCACATACTTGAAAGAAACACCCCTTGGTGCAAGGGAACGCAAACGCACATATTCATCCTTTGAAACTCTTTGCACATTTGGGTGGAGCATACAAATGTCGAGTGACAGCCACAAGGTGATTTGGTCTTTACTTGCATGATGCATTCTTATTTCACACTATTTTCTAACATTTATTTTTATTGGTTGCTAGAAACTTCATCCAGGAGGCATGCGGTGAAACAAGCCAGGATGATCGAGTCAACCTTCTCACTAGTCATCTCAATACCCAGGATGTGATTTCTATCCTACAATCACCTGGAAGTAAGCACATTAACGATGCAGTCACCAAGGACCTTATGCGTAAATTGAGAAATGTGGTTAGTGATGATGTGCAACAAGCTTGTGATGAGGCTGGAATTAGCACCAAAGCCTATCAGGCTATTTTCAAACTCCTAAAGGATGCCCTCAAAGAGCATGGCATTGTGAAAAACCTATTTCCCGTTCCACACAAGGTCAACCTCTCAAAGAAGTCCACACACAAAGATATGTTCTCCTGCATTGGGACATACCTACACATTGAGGGCACAATGCCAACTTCCCTTTATGCTTCGTGCACAACAAAGGCAAGGGGAAAAGGTAAGAAGCACTCCATAAGACCTTCGGAGAAGGGCTTCCCTTGCACAATGTGGAAAAAAAAATTCGTGGACCTTAGAAGGCTTTAACAAGCCATGTTTAGATTTTACGAGTTACCTGAAGAAGGGGACACACTATACTTTTGTCTTTTGGTTGTATTCTTATCATAGACTTTGAAGTATAAGGTCTTGGCACTATTTATTTTGTAGTGCTTGGCATAAAGGTCGCTTTTATGTTGAAACTCGATGAGTGTCAAATAGTGAAACGTCGAAGGTTAGAGAGGCTAAGTGTCACTCTAATGAATGAGGCCCTTTTGCAAACCAAGCGAAGGGATTCAGTCGAGCCATCTCCCATCCCGTCTTTTAGTGTGCAATCAGAGAAAGACATTTGGTGGTTGGGTGCTATTCAGGTGCCCAAAGAGACCGATTGAGTACTTTCATAGATTTCTGAGAGAACTTCATGGATCACAGAAGTAATACACTCCCAAATTGTAGGTGAGAAGTTGGAGGTTGAGGGTTTTGGTAGCTATAATATGGAGTGCAAAGTGTTTGCTTGACTCCAAACAAGAGGCTTCTTCTCTCATGCCTTGTCCATTTTGCACTCGAGTGTACAAACCTAACGGAAAAAAATCAGACAAGAGCACTGCAAAGGTCGGTTCCATGCTTCCATGGCAAGGGCATGGAGAACAAGGGTTGGATTGTCGTGATGTCGAAGATGAAGGTAGAGAATGGGAAGCGTCTATTCTGAGATGTCCCATGCTCAATGCCCCAGACCGTGCTCAAAAGAACCATGCTTGGAATCCAATCTTTCCATTTCCTCTATCCAATGTACATTTTTGTACATTACACGCATTCATGCGCAATTTTAATAGGCTATTGAAGCTCCACATTGACTATGCTTTCAAAGTGAAACCATTGGAAAAGTCCCCGGAAGCGATCAAAAGAGTGAAGACACTCTGTCATAAAATCTAATATCTAACCAACCCAAATGATTTTTCTCATATTAAACTGATCACTTAATGTGGGAGAATAAACGGGAACAAGGGTTAAGATACTGATATGCTTATAGATCTATTTCAATACGGGGCCAATGGTAAAGGGACCCAAATGAGAAATGGACTATCAAAGAGCAAGGCTAACCAACGGAGCAAAAGACCTTAGGGTTGGCTTCATTAAAGCCTTCAAAGGTAAGTGTTAAAAGCCTTAGGATATAGTCTTTAATTTTTAAACTTTAGGCAATTAAAGTCCAAGCAGGCAAGGGGGCAGCTTGCTTAAGCAAGGGCTGTGCTTAAGCAAGGGGTCTGCATGCTTACCAAGCTCAAAGATCTTGCTACAAAGAAGGGGGTGAGCCCTACAAAGGAGGGATATGATTAGTATGTATGCACCTCACCAAGGGCCCATACTCTCATGAGAGGAAAGGAGCCACATGTCAGGTGTAGAGGCACATTGCTCAAGCAGGCAAGGGTTGTGCTTAAGCAAGGGGGGTGCTAGCTTAACCTCATAAGAGGGAAACAAGGACACTTGTCAAGAGACTATACAACTTGCCCCAAAGGGAACCAAGATCTCATTGGCTAAAGGGCTACATGGCCCAATGAGCTTCAAGTGAATCCTAGGAAAGGGGGTCGACCAAGCTACCTATCTCTCTCTCTCATTTGAGCATCCGATGAGCTCTCTCTCTCTCTCTCTCATTCTTCTCTTCACACACTCTTGTGAAGCAAGAACTCCATCTCCTTCTCCAAGCATGAGAAGTTGAGTGCCTACTACAACAAGGTCTTGGGGCTATGGATGTAAATCCACACAAGAGAATGCTTATGCTTGCTTATCAATCTCTCTAATCTCCATTATCACTATTCTAAGCTATGCTACAAGGGTTATGAGTGATTATGAGCAAGGGGTTATTTCTTTCTTGTAGAGATACTTCTACTTCTCTCTTCTTTCTCACTCCCTGCCAACTCTCCTCACCTTTCATGGTGTTTGAGCTCTTGGAATTGAGGCTGGGCATTCATCAAGTTCATGCTAACCATGTTTATTGTTGTTACCATGCTAATGCTGTTGCAAAGGGTTATGCATAGCAAAAAGGCATATATTATGAAGAGACTTTTGCTCCCACTTGTCGTATGACTACTGTGCGTTTTCTATGTGCATTGGCATCTCATTTTGGTTGGGATGTACATCAATCAGACATTGTTACTGCTTTCTTGAATGGTGAGATATCTGAGGAAGTTTATGTAACGCAGCCTCTCGGTTTTGTCATAAAAGGACAAGAGGACAAAGTGTGCAGAAGTAAGAAAGGCTTTGTATGGGTTCAAGCAATCTCCTCGTACTTGGTATGAGAAAGCTGACACTCATTTGGTCAAACAAGGCTTTTGTAACAGTCCAACAGAAAGCACAGTGTATGTAAAGCGTGAGGATGATGTATTTCTATTGTGGTTCTTTATGTCGATGATTTTGTTGATCACTGGACCAAATGAGAGACATATTGCTGAATTTAAGGCTGATTTGAATGCTACTTTCAAGATGAAAGATTTGGCTATTGCATCATTATTTGGGTATACAGTTTAAGCAGTGTGATGGTAGTATTGCCTTCTTTCAGAAAAGTTACATAGAGACATTACTATGTAAGTTTGGACTTGAGGATTGCAAACCTATTGCCACTCCCATGGAGCAGGTTTGAAGTTGAGTCTACATAGTGCTGGCGATCTTGCTGATGTCACTCTTTACCAAATTGTTGTTGGCTGCCTCATTTATGTATGCAACACGAGGCCGAATATTTAGTTTGTAGTCTCACAGGTCAATAGATTTATGCATAGCCCAGGGTCTAAGCATTAGCAGGCTGTCAAGAGGATTTTCTGCTACCTTAGTGGCACTTTACATCTTGGCTTGTTTTATCCCAAGGGGGGATCATTGCCGCCAGACTTACATGCTTTTTTGGACTCAGATTGGGCTGGTTGTTTTGACATGAGAGTGTCCACAAGTGGTTTGTTTCATGCTTGGCAGTTCATGTATATCATGGTTGAGAAAGAAGCAACCTACTATGGCCACTTTGAGTTGTGAGGCTGAGTACAGGGCAATCTTCACAACTACGGTTGAGTGTGTATGGCTCAGACGCCTTATGGCTGATTTGGGTGTTGGAGAGGACACTGCCAACACTATCTACACTGACAGTCAGAGCACATTGGCAGTTGCGAGGAACCCAGTTTTTCATGCTCGCACAAAGCACATTGAGGTGCATTACCACTATGTCAGGGAGAGACTCTCAGGAGGAGAGATCAGCTTGGCTTATGTACCAACACAGAACAACCTTGCAGATCTTTTCACAAAGGCATTGTCTCGTGAGAAGCTCAAAGATTTCCACAAAGCTTTGCACACTAGGACCGTTGGGGCATTTTTTCCCTCTTTAGGAGGTTTTTTCCCCCGTGCATTATATATACGCCCATCACTCTAGAGCTATCTATCTTTCCATTGCACACTAAGTAATATATTGGTGATCGATCTCACCATCTGGCTTGCGTTTCAACTTGTAAACTCACTTCGTACCAATGGCCTTTTTGCCAGGAGGCAAATCACATAAAGTCCATGTGTCATTTTCTATAAGTGCATCATATTCTGATTGCATGGGAGCCATCCAATTTTTTGAATTTTGTGCTTCATCAAAAGACAGAGGCTCCTCAACATCATGTAAGCTAGACACAGCCAAAGCATAACAATCTGATGCATAAGATGCATGGTGAGAGTCTGAATGAGTATGACTAGACAAAGGTGCATCCAATTTAGTGTCACGCAAAGTGTGCACCAGCCATTTTGGCATACATCTAGCCTGGTCATTTTCAGCCCTTTCCTCATCAAGTACATCATGTACATCTGCACCAGTAATAGGCTGATCTATAACATTTTCAGAAACCCCCATAGGCTGTACATGTGCCTCATTGGAACTTACATTCGTATTTCCACCACTGAAAAGAGGCATAAATGTCATGTGAGCTTACATTACAGTCTCTAGTACATGACAGCAAGGGCTGAACAGAATCTTCCACAAACACTACATCCCGTGAAACCAGAATACGTTTTGTTTGCAGATGAGACAACTTGTAAGCTTTGCTTTCAGCACTATAACCAACAAAAATACATTTGACAGCCTTATCATCCAATTTTCTGTGCTAGACTTGTGGCACCAAAGCATATGCCAAATAGCCAAAAACACGCATGTGCTCAATAGAAGGATTTCTATCATGCCATGCTCCATATGGAGTAATAGACTGCAAAGCTTTCGTAGGACACCTATTAAGTACATAAGTGGCACACATGATGGCCTCAAGCCAAAAAGAATGCGGCAAAGCTTGACTTTTGACCATACATCGTGCCATTTCCGTAAGTGATCTGTTTTTCCTCTCAACAACACCATTTTGCTAGGTGTATAAGGCACTGTACATTGGTGTTTTATCCCACAACTAGCCAGAAATGCATTAAATTCATGAGATATGCATATACTTCCCCCCTTGATCGGAACGGAGGGTGCCCATAGTACATTTTGAGACATTTTCAGCCATAACCAGAAATTTTTTGAAGCACATAAAAACTTCAGACTTTGTTTTAAGCTGAAATACCCATGCATGCTTGGAGTAATCATCAATGAAAGTCATGAAGTAAAGGTAATTGCCCAAGGACGGATTTTGCATGGGCCCACAAACATCACTATGCACAAGCTACAACCTGCATGTGGCCCGAACTGAACCATCCTTTGGAAACTTAGAACGCTACATCTTTCCCAAAATACAGCCTTCACAAACATGTTTGATAGGTGCTTCAAGAGGCGGCAAAGAAGCAACCATATCAGATTTTTGCAAACTCTGCAAACTGGCAAAATTTAGATGACCAAAACGTGCATGCCAAAGTTTTGCATCTGAAATAGCCCTTGAATCTGCAATAGCATTTACAAAAAAATTTCCACACTTGTCATACAAAGTGAGCTTATACAGCCCTCGGCACAAAAGGCCAGATGCAACAATTTCATCACCAAAACTGAGATCATGAATTGTACATCTGTCATCCACAAATTTGACTACAAGTCCAAGTTTAGCAAGTGCAGATACAGACAAGAGATTCTTCTTGATCACAGGTACATAAAGTGCATCAACAAGTGTGAAAGAACTACCATTTGCAGCAGTAAGCACAATCTTTCCAACTCCTTGAACCGGATAAGAGGCATTGTTGGCACAAGTGACTGAATTCCCATGAGGGACAGACTCGAAAGAGGTAAACAATTCACGACGTGAGGTAATGTGCTTTGTAGCACCATTATCGAAATACCACACATGTGAATATGCAGCAACTGACAAGCATGCATCATGGACAGCGAGATAGTAAGTGCAATCTACGCTAAAATCCCATTCTGCATCAACATTAACATCACAATCTCCTTTCACAATAGACTCAACAATGGCTGCATTTGTAGTGGAACCCGCATTTGGAGTGGAACCACCCTCTTTCTTCTTAGCCTCTTTGGCCTTCAACTTAGGACACGACTTGATCAAGTGATCATTAGCTTTACAATAATGACAACGCATCTTCTTTTTGCCCTTATCACCGAATTGCCAGACGAAGTGCTTCCAGCAGAAGCATTAGGAACAGAAGTTTTTCCACTTGCAGTAGAAGCATAAGAAGTGATTGCATTGCTGTTACCACCCTTTCTTTGAGAAGCAATAAAATCCTGTTCAATTGCACATTGTCTAGTCCTGTTTTTTCTGAAAAGTGACTCTTGCAACAGCAATGTGCATAATGCATCAAACTTGACAACTTCTGGATTTCCTTGGGTCATAAGTCTCCAAGTACTAGCAAAAGTCTGGTCGAAATCTAGTAAGGCATCAACAACAGTCTGCACAAGAGAACTGTCTGAAATGACTTCACCTACAGAAATAAGTTGCTCATTGATATCCTTGACACTAGTAAGAAAAGTGTCCATATATCATCTTCCTCATGCATAATCTTCGACTCCAACTCTTTACGCAGCAAAGCATTTTAGCCTCTGTTAGAAGCTGGGCACACCCCACGGCATCTAACTACTCGGCGGACTATTATTTTTGTAATTATTCATTCATTGAGGAAAACCCGATTTTTTACATTGTACATATTGGGACTTACAGAAGTTTCCAGATTGTATCCCAGTTTTGATAGTTAGATTGAGTAGATTGTTGATTTTGGAACTTTAGGGTTTGAGAAGTTGTAAGGTATATATACCACTTTTTGACCTTAATGAAAGACCTTTTGTCATTTTAAACAAGTTTTAAGTCTGTGAGTGAGCATACTGTGTACATGAGAGAGAGTGTGAGCTTCGTCTTGACGCTACATGTGCTACGGTGGTCAGAATCGAGTGCGGAGAAGTGCAACGTGTTGCCCCCGACTAGAGCTACGAGCCGATACCAACATTGTGCGCGTATGGTCCGGCTTTGGAAGCTCCTTCTATGAGCTTCATTGGTTGTTTGGGTGAGCATACGTTATCTGATTTCACATTGCAATATATCCACGCGTTCACATTGAGTAGAGCTACACATTAGGCACTTCAAATTTCGAAAACAAAGACCTGCAGATTTTGGCCAGACATCCTACGTGTTTCTGCACCGGGTGTTTTGGGTCGTGATTTTGGTTTATAGACCTTAGGGAGAGCGGCCTATAGGTATTAGTAGGGTCTCCTTCAAGTTCTATGGTGTTTCGAAAGTGTTTGATGGGTGTTCGGCTCTAGCAAGCGTTGTAGGAAGATTCCTCTTTTGCACTTTTGAAGACTGTGACTTAGACAATTGGTAGGGACCTCTGTAGGAATTAGTTAGGAGTCGGTCGAGTGTAGGCTGACACCTTATGCTTGCTTTCACGCGCCTGCAGGTCGAGCTTCATCCTTAGCTGACATTACTTGTTAGGTGAGTTCTCGCTGTGCTGACGTCCATAGCAGTGTAACCGTCCAACATTGGCGCCGCTGCCGGGGACGGAAACCTTAGGTAGGTGACCGAGACTAATCCTTGAGGATTGGGATTTTTGGCTTGCCAAGAGTCTCGCTTTACATTTAGATAGGATCAGAGGGTGGAGGACTCTCTAGGTCTTAGAGGGAGTCTAGGAAGCGTGTGTCTGGCCTAGATCCTTCGACTTAGGTAGAGGAGGTAGACTTAGGTAGTTTTAGGTAGTAGTCAAGTTCTAGAGTAGGAGTGGGAGTGGTAGAAGCGGTGAGAGGAGAACTTGAGAGTTCGGAGAGGCCAAAAAAGCAACCAAAAACACCATTGTCACCATTTCTTCATGATAGGTAGGAGTAGACTAAGTAGAACATCATGATTCAGATCTAGAGCATTTCATGTATGTACACTTGCTTGGTAGAATGATTACAAGCCTGTAAAAGACGCAAAAATACGCAAAAGTGTGGTTGAAAGCCTAATTGAAGTTCAAAAGTTACTGTGAGTGTTTCTGATAGGTCTACAGAGCATCAGGAGCATTCCTGTCAGAAAAAAAAAAACTTTAATTTTAAGCGAGGAGACATCCTACGCGTAGGATGTCTACAGGCCAATCTGGGAGGAATTTTGGGATTTTGAGTTGACCAGTGTGTTCTGAAGGTAGGGTTTACCCTAATTTCAACTAGAAAGTGGAAATTTGGCCATCTCTTGACAGGATAAGGCCAGAAAGACTGAAATTGCTAGACATCCTACCCAATTAGTGCCAAACCATTAACTTAAAACCAAAACCATAAGATGGCTGCATGAGTGTGTCTTGCATGATATATTGAGTGACTGAAAGGGGTTTCACCTCATTCGGGTAAGAAAATTGGGTTCAAAGTGGACTTTAGCACTTTTGACTGAAAAGGAAAAAATAGTTGAAGTTTGGGACTTTTTGACATCCAAATCAAGATCTAAGCATACCATTGGGATACTGACATTAAGGGGAAGTTGTGGAACAAATCTGGGGTCAAACAGGCCAAAAAGACACCCTACGCGTAGGATGTCTTCTGAGTGATTTGGGACTCCAAACTGAAATCTGAGTATACCAAGGTGATCAGCAGCTCAAGGAGAGCTTAAGTCTTGAGTTTAAAGCCATTCTGATGAAAAAGACATCCTACGCGTAGGATGTATAATGCAAGAAAATGAAGCCATAATTTTACTTTGAGCAGTGTAAGGTGTTATATAGCCTAAGGCAAGCCTGCTAGACAATTTTGATCCAATTTGGAGCTGATTAGTCTGATCAATACCATCAACAGGCAGTCGGAACAGATTTCTGACTCATTGACCAGCTTATAGAAGTCCAAATCAAAAAGTAAAAGCAGCTGTAAGCTCAGCACAACAAGGGGAAACAATAGTGCAAAAAATCCAGGCAAAATACAACAGGAGACATCCTACGCGTAGGATGTCTATTGGGCCAGACTCTAGAGAAAATTTGACCTGGCCTAGACACTGAGGTTCCATTTGGCTTAAGGGTTCCAGAACTTCTTTCAGAAGTGAATTTGGACCTTGGTTGCCCATTTGACAAAGCAAAGACTAAATTCAGACTTTTTCGCGTAAATTGGCAAACATCAGAGAGATGTACCGTTTCAGATTAGCAACCTAATCGAGAACATCAGCAGTGTATAAAATACAATAGTGGTTGAGATTAACTCTCCAGTTATACCAATCATTACTAAGATAACCTCTAGCAGATAAATGCTTTGATTCAATTGCCGAAATTAAAACTCTTGTGTACAGGTATATTCAGCAACAAGGCAAGAAGTTGTGCAGAAACTGACCCGCTTCCAGGTGAGTGGTTGAATTTGTGCTAAATTGCATTAATAAGTTTGATGAATTTAAGATCAGGAAGATACATTGTTAGAGACCAGAAGGTGGCAGGTGACCAAGGTAGCTTAGTGTCCACCGAAGAGAGTGTAACTCAAGCCAGGCTAGATCCGCTAGCACCGATTATTGAGGAAGGTAGTGATACTGACACTTCGTCAGACAAATCTTTCTTCATGATGGGTAGTCAACAGCCAGGAGGTTTCACCTATGATGGACCTATGAGAGGAGGAAGCACCTCCCAAAATCCTTTGAATGATTCCAGGCTTACGGTGATCTTCTTAGAGGGAACAAACTCAAGAGGAGCCCTAGTCTATTCTGACTATCGAGGCCGCAAGTGCATTTGTATAGAAGAGAGGCCAGCACAAAGATTTGGAGATAATCCTAGTGTATGATGATGGAGATAGATTCCGAGACGAAAAGGGGAACCACTATTTAATAGTTAGCAACCCTGAAGATTATAACAGATATGGAGACAATGTGGCTAAAGGGAAAATGGTTTAAGAAACTCAAGAGCCGCCACCAAACATTGATCGACACGGAGCTATTTTTATGTACGATAAGAAAACAATCAGGATTCCAACTTATAACGAGAATGTGGGAATCTACAAACACGAGAGCGAGGGTATTGTCTCTTACTTTCGTAGCAAAGAACCATACGTAGACGAACTAAGCAAAGACAAGGTTCTTTACTTATTCTCTTATGAAACTGCTACGGGGAAGGGCATAGTTTTTGTTGATAGATACGGGAGAGAATACCAACGTATTCTCCCAGAGGAAGTAGAAAGAGCAACAGGTCTAGGAGCATCCGTATATGCCCCTGAGGAAATGCCAAGAGCCGCCCACACCCCAAGCAAGTCAACGAATCCATTTTCAGATGAGTATGACACTACATCACATTCCACCAAACCGCAAGCATTCAACAACCAAGACCAACCAGCAAACCAGCCATCTTTGCAGGCATGGCTTCGACAAAGTGCAACAATAGAACCAGACCGAAACCGAGATGGTTATCCAGCCGCACGAGGACTCAGGGATTTGCAAGAACCACCACACTATTCAAGGTATCGAGCAGAGAGTAAGCCAAAGACACAAGGGTCGACAGAGCTTGGAGGACCACCCATGGAACAAGTTCGAAGAGAAGAACCACCTCCAGCGAGAACTGTTAGAAATTATGGCTTAGGAGCACCGTTGGGCGAGGAACCAGCCTATTACAGAAGGCCTGAGGAGGTGTATAGACTTGGACGGGGTGATCCAATGATGAGGTTTGTAGACCATCGCAGAATTAGACCTTCTCAAGTGCAAAAATGGGTAAACAAGAAATACACAGGAAACAGAGACCCAAGAGATCATGTAGCAGCCTTTGTGCGTGTAATTAGAGCCGAAGAAGTGTTAGACTTTCCTACCCAATTTGCAGGGTTTGGACTAACCCTAGAGGATGATGCTGCAATTTGGTTTGACTCTGTGGAGCGTAGAGACTTTGAGTCGATGGAGGAAGTGTTTGACGATTTTATTGAGGAATTCTCTCAAAGGGGAATAGCTCATAATACTGTCTCACAAATCCATAAATTCAAACAAAAAGATGGGGAATCTGTACAAAAGGCAGCCCTAAGACTAAAAAGATATGTTAAGTTCTGTCCTATTGAAGAACTGCCAACTCAGTCCAGACTTATGCTGATATTCATCCAAGGACTAAGGAATGCAGATCTCTAGAAAGACTTACATATGAAGAGGAGCACGACATTGAATGAGTTGACCAAGGAGGCTCTGTACCTTGTGGACAATTGTGCGGTCTACAAAGAAGGGGAGTTCAAGGACCTTGATGACGATTCATCTTCACAGCAAAGTGGGAGCAAGTCTTCCAAGACAACACTGAAAGGAGAAATAGCGGTAAACCAAGAGCAGCTCGTAGATGAAGTGCTAAAAAAGATCAACTTGTACGCCAAACCCCAGGCTAAACAGCCCAAGTGGTGTGCTATTGAACAAAAATGGACAAACCATGGGACCGAGGAATGTTACTATAACAAGGGATATGTGAGGGAGAGACCTTACGCTCCCCAAGCTCCTGTAGCTTCCCCTCAAGTTCCACCGATGCCTAGATATCAAGCAGGCAACTTACCAGGACCTGTAGGTGTAGAAAGACCACAACCAGTGTTGGGGCAACAACCACCCCTACCAGGTTTACGACCAGTTGGTATAAGATACACACCAACGGTAAGTGAATCAGAAGAAAAGGCTTTGGTGCCTATGCATGCATATTATGAAGATCCCAATGGATATGCGGCAAACCCTGTCTATATCCACCGGAAGAACCCGCGACACCAGAACCATGGAGCATAATAGGGAATCAAGGACCTCCAACTGTTGCACAGGCCTCAGGAGAAGGAAGATATAGCTTAGATGAATGAACATTGTTGTTCATAGCCAATGGAGGCATGGGCGGACAGAGATAGGCTTACCAGCAACGAGGGGCTCAAGGAGCACCTCAACAACCCAAGGGCCCCTGTTACAAGTGTGGCGGAGACCATTGGCTGAGAGACTGTCCTCATGATGAAATCATTAGAGTCAATGCGTATTGCCCAGAGTGTGGAATTACTCATTTGATTCCCGATTGCCCTAAAAACCCGAGCAAAGGAGCAAAAACCACCTTGAACCTATTGGAAACAGTACCTTCCAGTGGAGTATTGGAAAATGAAACAATCATACCTGTTCAGGCGGTAACACGGGCCCAAGCCCAAAGAAGGACGAAAGAACCCATAATAGAAGAACCAAAAACAGATGCCCAAAGTTCAGAAACAAAAAATCAGAGAAGCACTTGGAAAGCGAGAAAGGCGCGTAGGAAAGCCAGGAAAAAACGAGAGCAAACAGCCTTATCTGATGAGTTGAAACATACAAAGAACAAATTGGAGCGGTTAGAAGATCTAGCTAGCTTAAGCTCACACACCACAGCATCCATAGCACCTAAGGAAATGGCAGAGCCCAAAAGTGCAGGATCAGGAGGATCCGTAATGGCAGACAAGGTAAACGAGCAGCTGGATGCGCTTCTAAAAGCTTATGAAGCTCGACTTAAAAAAAACCAAACCCAGGAGCAAAGGTGGATGACATATCCATATGCGGAAATAGAAAAACAAAGGTTGGATATGTGTAAAAAGATGATCGAGATGGCTCAATCATTGATGGAAGACCCATTAGGTAAACCGACAAATTGCCATGACGCACCAGCTCCAACCCCTATCCAACCAACAATAGAGAAACATGAAGAAAAAAAGGAAAAACTCACTAATGATTATGAGTCCAGAGGAGAGCCTATCATAGTGCCAAATACCACCGACGAGGCAAGTGATGGAGTCCATCCTAAAATATTGGCAGAAATGGGAAAGGACGGTAACTGTCTAGATGATCTCTGGAAGCAAATCAGGGAGGCCAACGAGGCTAATGGGATGAGTAACCACATGAATAGCACGAAAAAAGAAAAGAACGTGATCTTACCTCCTATTGAAGAATTCGAGGCAAGATCACAAGTGAACTTTGAGATACATTCACAAGGGGGAGACCAAGGATCTATTAGTTCGGGGCACAACCAAACAGACTCTTTGAGAACTTTACCCTCTTACTTGGGAGAATATGAAGCTAAGTCGGAAGTGAGAGCAATCCCATCTCAAAGACTTTCTTCTAACAAGGTGATGGATTCACAAGGATTGATTGAAATGTTATCCACCCTGGTGGCATGCACAATCACGTTAGCAGAACTCCTAAGGTTAAGGCCAAACATGTGGACCACAATAGGAAAATGCCTAGAAAAATTTGGAGTGAAAGACCCCACCTTGAAGCTACAAGAAGGAATCAGGGAGTTGGACAAGCCTAACCTAAATACTAGGCCGGTACCATTGAATAAGGTTGGATAATATTGTGAGGGAGAAGATGGAAACACGACGCTACCGGTAGAATTCCAAGGAGTAGTTTCCAAAGCTATTCTTGAAAGTGGAGCGGGAGTTGCTATCGCCACCAAGGAAATCTGGAAAAAATGGGAAAAACCAGCTTGGAGGGCTACCAGGATGAAGCTGCAGTTGGCAGATGGGTTCATGGAGAAGCCTCTCGGACTCTTGGAAAAAGTAATTGTCACTTCGTGCGGGATCGAGTATGAGCATACATTTGCAATAGTTGATTTCGACAAAAAGAACAATTATGAGATAATCTTGGAACGACCATTCATGCGACAACTGAAGATGGTCCAAGATTGGGGTTATGACTACATATACCTCAGACATGGCAAGACGACAACTAAAATACACCTGAAAGACCATAGTTACAAAGATGTAAACCAAACACCAGTGGAAGAGTTTGATTCGGCTACAATAGCAGGATCAGGACTACCAGCATGGTTAGGGTAACCAAAAGAGCTATGGATGTGCGGAGCTTCACATTGTGGAAGCTTAAGAAAAGAGGAATGCGTCTTAAAAAGAGCAATTAAGAACAAGGAGTATATTCCGGAACCTTTCCCTGAAGATGCCCTGGAACCTCTAGAATGGGAACACATACTGGTGATAGCCGTTTTTCGGCTCTCCATAATTGCCATACTAAGTTACTCCACCCTACTAAATTCACCCAAACGCTATGGCTATCCCTACCATTTCACTGTACATAGGCGTGTGTGAGTTAGGGGGCTTTTCCCATATCTTCTTAAAAACCCTCAACTAGCTAGTCACTGGGCTAGTTGAGCCAAAAAAATAAAAAAAATAAAAAAATAAAAGTATATTATGGCCTCTTTGTGTGTAAATATTTCATTGTATATATGGCCTAAATATAGGGATTTTTTATAATTATTTTGGTATTTTATTTAAATATTTCTACTTAGGTGTGTGTTTTATTAAACCTATATACACCTTCTTTCATCCTCTTACACCATAATTATATTTTTTGCCAATATGTACATACTCTAACCTCATATTTTTCCTTTATACAAATCACTCCCACATTTTCACCCTCACCCTCGTGAAAACAAAAAATTGATTTCTACTCATTGGTTACGTTTATTATATTATTTACTTGCATACCTTTTCCTCTTTCACCCAAAATAATTCAAGGAGGGACCATATCATATGATTCCAATATCTTTCCATATCCATAACTCCTCCATATTTTTATTATTATTTTTACTCATTATTCTAACACCATGTGCTCATTGAGCTAAAGTCCATGAATAGTCCATACACTAGTCCCACCATGTATATATTTCATTATTCACCAATAATCCTCCTCCATGCATGGGTCAAGGGCAACTTGGATGCTTTCTATTATAATATGACAAAGGAGGGGCTCACTCTTGGATGCATTGTACAAATTCAACAAAGGAGGGGGCCACTAAAAGACTTTTGCAGGCATAAAAAACAGGCTTTTTGGTGAGAATTTTGGCACCTATCCCCACTCCGAATTTGGAGCGGTGGTCAAAAGAGAAAATGTAGCCCACGCTCTCAATAATCACCTCAAATTTTTTCATGATTTTTGGAGCTACCAGCGGTGAGCTATGATTTTTTTAGTGGACCCCAGTCTGCCCACTTTTCTCACAAGTAGCCCTTAGTCTTCTCTCACCCTTCCACACACCTACTCACTCTTACACATCCCTCCCTCTCCTTCCCTCACTCAAACCTGCAATTTCCATGGCTTCTCCCACCCTCTTCACCATTACCCTTCTCTCTCATCCCTATAGTTCTTTTATGAACCTCTATATACATACACCCTCTCCATGTCTCTCTCTATTGCTTCTATGTTACAATTTCATTTACCTCTCCTAAAAATATCTAAAATTCAGCATCTTAACCATGATAACTTCTGTAAATTGAGGATTTTTCATCAACAAATCCTCTTTTCATCGTGGTGGTCGACCGTGGTGGCGGCGTAAAGAAGCGAAGAAGACCAGTGGTCATTTTTTCCACAATCTACACAAGGGTGAGTTCAAGCTTCTTCAAAGCTTCACCATCTCAATGATTCTCTTTTAATTCACCCCTCTTCCTTCATCAAATCAACTCACTCTACCCATTGTAAATGTAACATTAACTTTCTAGTGATTACTAACGACTAACATACTAACACAAAATAGCATTGACCTAACCATAAAAGACACCTCACCTCAAGACATGTGTATAGTAACACTCTCTCTCTCTCTCTCTCTCTCTCTCTCTCTTTCTCTTTCTCTCTCCTTACTTACTTTCACCTTATCTACCATCAATAATGCTCTCTTTTGAGGCCACACCCATGACTCAAGCAGACAAAGAAGGCCCGCAATGTTTTGATATTCAAAAAAATCATAATCCTGATTTGTTAGCTTGTAAATTAGGATTTCCAATAATCTTTATGAGGGGTCTCCAACCTATAAATAGACCCCTCTCCTTCTTGTAAAACAACCTCCAACATCTCACATAGCACCCCAACACTCTATGCGTGAGGAGAGGCTTAGGTGTAGCAACCACTTGTGAGCTTCACTCTTGGTGTGAGAGAAGCCTTCAAGCTACACATTGCAAGTGAGAGAGCATGAGTTCCACAAATCTCAAAACCACTATTGTATATGCTCCTTCATCATCAATAAATTGAGGTTTGGTGCATCAAAAGCGTGATTCGACGTTCAAATCTTCGTCCTTCCATTTGGGCAATACGGTTTGGTGAATTCAAAGTGACTTATGTATTTGAGTTTTTATCAGTTGATCTTGATTTTAGAAAGTGTTTTAGTGTGTTTTTCATTGCCAGTTTTGTGTCCATTGTAAGAGGGTATTGTGGTGAGAGGTCTCCCACACCCTAAGACAGTGTGTGTGTGTTTTGGCAATGTTTAGCAATCACTAAGCATTGAGTGAGTTTATACAAGTTCTACGATAGCATCATAACGAACCATCTCCATTTGCAAGTCACAAATAAGGTATTACGCAAGATCCTTTTCTCTCTCTCTTCCCTTTGCTCTAGCTCTCTCTGGTCCAGTTTGTGTGTGTCTTGGTGTGAGGTTGTTTGTGTGTGTTGTGTGGTGCATCTTCTTGGTTGTGCCAAAAATCTCTCTTGCGTCCTAGTTCGCATACCATAACTAGGTGGTGCCCCTATCTTGTTTGGGTTTGTCTGTGGGTTTGTTTTTGTGTTGTGCTTGTGGTTGCCCCAGCCCCAATTGAGCAGCACGGGAGCCTTGAGGGGTGTTTAGAGGTCGCCTCTCTTGTTGCCCGCCCCGGACCGCCTCAATTTTGGTGCCCCCACTGAGGATCGGCTTGTGTTTGTTTTGTGAAGGCTCAACCTTTAGCATAATCAAGTAGCTTGCATGAATCACGAGAATTTGTATGATCCCTTCATTCCCATTGCAAGGCAAAAGGTACACATAATTGTTAGTACTAAGTTGCAATTTCAGCGAGTAATTCGTAGAATTTTAGGTCCTCTTAGGTTGGTAGAGATAAACGCATCAATAAATCCTTTTATTTTGCCTCTCATTAGGTACGACCTTAGTTTGGACGTCTATATTTTTGTTTTGTTTTAAGAATTAGGTCATGCATAGACCATGGATAATGGCCCAGGAATACAGGTTTTTCCCTTTCATTTCACTCCGCACATTAGAGTGAACATTGCAATTAGTAGAAAATCCATTTTCAACAACGTATGGTATTCATGTTTGGTGCCCAAAGAGCAGGAGAAATTCTCGCGTCACCAAACCCTGCCATTCTACCTCTTATTGATTATCATAGGTCATTTGATGTGAATATTTTTATTTTGTTTTAGAATAGATTGCAATTTAGAAAATATTATTGTGTAAATCTTTTAAAGAAAGAAAAAACAAAAACGCGTCACTTTGAAATCAATTCAATGGAGAGCCAACGCCAAATGTCTGGATATCCTCTTTTCTTTGGAGAGCCTGGAGAGGATGCAGAATTATTTCTAGCGAATTTCAAGATGTCTTGCCGTATCAAGAGGATAGTAACTGATCAAGAACGTGTAGAAATGTTTGAGGTGGTCCTTAGAAAAGATGCTAGCACTTGGTTTGACTCTTTGCCTGAGGAAGTTAAAGGGAATTACACGGAAGTTTTGAATCGTTTCAAGAAATACTTCTTTGATCCCCAAAACAGTCAGAAATTATGGCAAGACATTGTTTCTCATAAGCAAAAAGACTTAGATGACTACTACTTGTACATGCAAGAGTTCCTACATCTTTGGGCTCTATGGATACGAAATGTTGCTAACCCTGGTGATGGTGCAGAATTTCTAAAGACGGAGAGGTTCATAGTCGGACTCTTTCCTGACCTTAAGGTAAAAGTTGAGGCGGGTGCACCTGCTACCTTTGATGCAGCTGAAACTAGGACTGCTGAGAAATATAAGAAACTCAAGTGCTTAAGGGGGGAGGTTCCAATAGAAGGTCTTAGACCCAAAGGTAAGTCACAAGCATCAACATCTAAGGAGCTTCCTGAGGTAACGGCGGAAGTGATTGAGAAGTTAAATGAATCTTTAAGCAGCTTGTCAATTCACCTTGCACAAGCCGTAGGTCCAAAGGGACAAGCAAAGAAGTCTGAAGAGCGAGACCCACGACCTAGGAGAGTCTTGCAATGTTGGAATTGCGGTGAGTCTGGACATGGGATGTATAATTGTCCTTGGCCCCGTGGGGAGCCAGGGAGACCTAACTTGAATTACCCAGTGATGAATGCAGGTGAAGGAACTAGTCAGCAACCACGGCTTATACAAAGGCCAAATGGAGCAAGACCACCTCCACAAGGAGTGGAAGGAGTTCCACCTTTGCCAGACCCAAACGTGCATGTGGTAGACGTGACAAATTCAAGAGAGGTTGACATGGAAGCAAGTGGCATTAAGCGTGGCCGAGGGAAAGGTAAGGAGAAAGAAGGAGTTACATCACAAAGCGACCATGGACGAGAAAAGAAGGCAAAGGAGACCAAGGAATCTAAGAGGACTCGACGTCATATCAACCTCCAAGACTTTCCTCTTGGACATGGAATGGCTCCACACAACCTGTTGGAAGACATGAGAGGTAAGGGTCCTGATATCTCATGGCCTCAATTTCTTGCATTATGTCCACAAGTTAGGAGGGATTTAACAAGGGCAGTTAGCACTAGGAGAAAGGTAAAAGAGAGTGTGCCTGTTGTAAAAATTGCACAAGCTGAAATGAATCAGGACATTACACCTGTGCTAGATTGTTACATAAAAGGGAGATTGGTTAGGAAAGGTCTAGTGGATGGGGGTGCACAAATTTGCATCATGACAGAGGGACTCATGCAAAAACTAGGCATGCACATCCATGAGACACCTGAAATTAAGGTCAAGATGGCAAACAATAGCAAGGCTAGGTGCGTAGGCATTTGTAAAAATGTTTTTGTGGAGGCCTTTGGCATTAAGAAGGCAGTGGATTTCTATGTCATGTCTACCAAAGGAAATGGTTACCCATTTATCCTAGGGAGACCATGGCTAATGAAAATGCGAGCTTTGCAGGATTGGGAGAGTGGAAAGCTAATTTGCAGGAACGACAATCATAAGAAGGTTGTCTTTGACATGAAGGAGCAACGCCAAGAGGAGCTCCATGAAGAATCATCTCAAAGTGAGACGGAAGAAGGTTGGACCGATAACACTTCAGAAGAAGAAAGTAGCGGCAGCATTACTGAAGAGGAGTCTTCCATCAAAGTCATGGGGGTAAGGTTTAAGCCAACCAACCAAGAGACCTCTTGTCAAGGTTTGGAGGAGGTAGGTTCCCAAGAGAACCAAAAATTGGAAGATGAAAGAATGCTAGAAGGTATGCTATCTACAACACTTACAAAGGATGAAAGAGAGGAGTTCAAATGTGTGCTAAGGAAATTTCCTAGGCTTTTTGCTAAAGACTACGCCGATGTGCGTGGAGTAGATGCTGTTCAACACAAAATTGAGTTGAAGCCAGAGGCCACACCTAAGGCTCAGAAGCTACGAAGGCTAGGAGTCATCAAGGAGCAGGCTTTACTCAAGGAGGTAAGAAAGCTTCTAGCAGCAGGTTTCATTTATCCAGTGGAGAATTCAGAGTGGGTCTCTCTCGTTGTTGTCACTCCTAAGAAAAACGGAAAGTGGAGGATGTGTGTGGATTACTGTCCACTCAATGAGGCAACAAAAAGAGATCACTTTCCCCTCCCATTTCAGGATGAGATACTAAATGAGGTAGCTGGTCATGAGAAGTACACTATGTGTGATGGCTACTCAGGCTACTTTCAAATAGGTATCGCATTGGAAGATCAATTGAAAACAACCTTTATCACTCCTTGGGGTTGTTATGCTTTTAGAGTCATGCCATTTGGTCTGACAAATGCTCCTACAACATTCCAACGTTTCATGAACATGGTGTTTCAAGCATTCTTTGGAAAGTCAATTAGGGTGTTCATTGATGATTTCTGCATTTATAGCTCAAAATCATTGCATCTACAAAGGGTAGAAGAAGGTTTAAAGAAGCTCTACGACATGGGAGGTCAACTCAACCCCGACAAGTGCCACATAGGTGAGGATGAAGTGATCTTGCTCGGTCACAAGGTTTCCTATAAAGGCATTGAGGTGGATCCTTCAAAAGCAAAGGCTCTTATTGAGCTCCCATCACCGAAGAGTCTTAAGGAGGTCATCTCTTTCATTCAGAAGGTGAAGTATATGTCACGCTTCATTCACTTAGCCTCGGAGTTGCTTCATCCTTTGCAAAAGTTGACACAACAAGTAGAATTTTCATGGTCTGGTGAGCTTGAAGAGTATTTTTGTAACATTAAAGTCATTTTGTCAGAGCTACCAACACTCATGCCTCCTTGTTGGGAGTACACATTCTTTGTTAGCTCTAGTGTTGGTAGGGAAACAATTGGTGTTGTGTTGCTACAACAAGATCCCCACAGTACAAGGATGCGACCCATCTACTTTGCTAGTAGGGTCATGAATGCTTTGGAGAGAGACTACACAGAAGCAAAACTCATGATACTTTCTCTCATGTTTGCGGTGAGAAAGTTTAGATCCTACTTACTACCAAAACCTTTTGTAATTCTCACTGCAGAAAATTTGTTCCCTTGGGTGTCATCTCAAATCTTAGTTCTAGGATCTCTAAGTGGATTATGGAGTTGCAAGAGTTCCAATACTCTTTCAAGGTAGAAGATAGTGTGCGTGCACAATTGGCAGGGATTCTCACTTATAGGGTACATGAGAAGGAAATTAAGGTGCCTCAAGTAAAGACCCTACCATTGCCACCACCAAAAAGTATTCCCAATGCTTTTACCTTGTTCTTTGATGGAGCTTTTCGACGAGCCACAGGGAAAGCAGGGGGAGGGCTAGTGTTGCTCAACCCAAGTGGAGAGGTGGTCATGAAAGAGAAGGTCAATCTACCAGGTTCAACTAGCAACAATGAAGCAGAATATGACACACTACTTCATGGTTTGAAGATGTGCATTGGCCAAGGGATAAAACGTCTCATGGTAAAGGGAGATGCACTTCTCATTGTTAAACAGATTTTAGGCATTTGGGCATGCAAGAATGAAAGCTTAAGGACAAAAGTTCATGCCATTCGTAAGATGTTTAATCAGTTTGAAGAAGTGCAACTATATCATATTCCGAGGAAACAAAATGAAGATGCCGATTTACTTGCACAACAAGCAGTTACATGTGTTGAGAGAGAAGTGCAGGTCATCATGGTGGCAGCAGCTGTCAAGCAACCGAGATACCAGGGATTGGAGTCATTGGCTCCCATTATTGGCTACATTTTGGAGGGTGAGTTTCCACAAGACTTCACGAAGACTCAGAAGAGGAGACTCATGAAGAAGGCAAGTTTCTATCTCTTCCTAGAAGGCTCCCTCTATCAAAGAGGGAAAGATCAAGTGTGCAGAAGAGTACCAACTATCGAGGAAATTCCAGCCATTCTAAAAGGTTTGCATGAAGAGGCATGTGGTGGTCATTTTGCCCAAGAATCAACTGTGAAGAAGATTTTGCTTGCGGGGTATGTTTGGCCAAGCTTGCATGTGGATGTTCAACATTGGTGTAAAAGCTGTCACAATTGTCAGATAAATGGAAATAGAAGGTTGGTGCATGGCCCGAGGCAAATAGTGCTTGCAAATGGACCCTTTTAAAAGTGGGGCATTGATGCTATGGGTCCTCTGCCTAGGACAAAAAATGGTAAACTCTACGTTCTAGTGGCTGTAGACTATATGACTAGGTGGGTGGAAGCTCAAAGTGTGGCAAGAGTGAATGAGAGGACAGTTAGCAAGTTTGTGTACACTCACATTTGTTGCAGATTTGGCACACCTTTGGAGATTGTTTTTGATAATGGTCCAGGGTTTAGGAAGGGCTTGCTCACAGAAGTTTGTGAAGAGCTTCACATTCTACATCGTCATAGCACACCATACTACCCACAGTCAAATGGTTTGGTGGAGAAGGCTAATGGTGTCATTGCAGGAATCATTAGAAAGATGGTGCAAAACAAGACAAAATTATGGGATGACTTCTTGGATGGTGCCTTGTGGGCATATCGAACCACATATAGGGAAGCCACGGAGTTCACACCATTTCACTTGGTCTATGGTCAAGAGGCTTTGCAGCCTATCGAGCTCAACATTCCAACAATGCGACTTCATGGCAAAGGAGCACAAGATGATCAAGAGGTATGGATGGATCGACTTCTTACGTTAGTGGAGCTTGAGTGGAAAAGAGAAGCAGCATACGAGTGCTACAAGAGGAAAGCCACACAAGCGAAAGAAACGCATGACAAGCAACTGAAGGACAAAGGCATCAAGGAAGGAGAGCTTGTGCTAAGGTATGACAATCGACTTGACAATCGTTTTGATGCCAAGTTTGAAACTAAATGGCAAGGGCCATACATAGTCAAGAAGGCTTTCAATTCTAGTTACTATCAGCTTATGGACTTGAATGGTAAAGAGCACTCCAGGAAGGTAAACGAGTATCGCTTGAAGCCCTATTTGAGTCGCCTTCTACCAAAGGATCTACCAAAGATCCGTTCAAAGGCCGCTATCTCATGTAAGTATTGTTACATGAAGCATGAGTGTAACTCCAGCCAAAATTTTGAGGGGCCAAACAATGAAGATCTCGTCAAGGACTCTGAAGCACTCTCTTTGGAAACGATGCTCTATGATGGTACATGAATATACCATCATCCTGGGGGGAGGGCTAATGATAGCGGTTTTTCGGCTCTCCATAATTGCCATACTAAGTTACTCCACCCTACCAAATTCACCCAAACGCTATGGCTATCCCTACCATTTCACTGTACATAGGCGTGTGTGAGTTAGAGGGCTTTTCCCATATCTTCTTAAAAACCCTCAACTAGCTAGTCATTGGGCTAGTTGAGCCAAAAAATAAAAAAAATAAAAAAATAAAAGTATATTATGGCCTCTTTGTGTGTAAATATTTCATTGTATATATGGCCTAAATATAGGGATTTTTTATAATTATTTTGGTATTTTATTTAAATAATTCTACTTAGGTGTGTGTTTTATTAAACCTATGTACACCTTCTTTCATCCTCTTACACCATAATTATATTTTTTGCCAATATGTACATACTCTAACCTCATATTTTTCCTTTATACAAATCACTCCCACATTTTCACCCTCACCCTCGTGAAAACAAAAAATTGATTTCTACTCATTGGTTACGTTTATTATATTATTTACTTGCATACCTTTTCCTCTTTTACCCAAAATAATTCAAGGAGGGACCATATCATATGATTCCAATATCTTTCCATATCCATAACTCCTCCATATTTTTATTATTATTTTTACTCATTATTCTAACACCATGTGCTCATTGAGCTAAAGTCCATGAATAGTCCATACACTAGTCCCACCATGTATATATTTCTTTATTCACCAATAATCCTCCTCCATGCATGGGTCAAGGGCAACTTGGATGCTTTGTATTATAATATGACAAAGGAGGGGCTCACTCTTGGATGCATTGTACAAATTCAACAAAGGAGGGGGCCACTAAAAGACTTTTGCAGGCATAAAAAAAGAGGCTTTTTGGTGAGAATTTTGGCACCTATTTCCACTCCGAATTTGGAGCGGTGGTCAAAAGAGAAAATGTAGCCCACGCTCTGAATAATCACCTCAAATTTTTTCATGATTTTTGGAGCTACCAGCGGTGAGCTATGATTTTTTTAGTGGACCCCAGTCTGCCCACTTTTCTCACAAGTAGCCCTTAGTCTTCTCTCACCCTTCCACACACCTACTCACTCTTACACATCCCTCCCTCTCCTTCCCTCACTCAAACCTGCAATTTCCATGGCTTCTCCCACCCTCTTCACCATTACCCTTCTCTCTCATCCCTATAGTTCTTTTATGAACCTCTATATACATACACCCTCTCCATGTCTCTCTCTATTGCTTCTATGTTACAATTTCATTTACCTCTCCTAAAAATATCTAAAATTCAGCATCTTAACCATGATAACTTCTGCAAATTGAGGATTTTTCATCAACAAATCCTCTTTTCATCTTGGTGGTCGACCGTGGCGGCGGCGTAAAGAAGCGAAGAAGACCAGTGGTCATTTTTTCCACAATCTACACAAGGGTGAGTTCAAGTTTCTTCAAAGCTTCACCATCTCCATGATTCTCTTTTAATTCACCCCTCTTCCTTCATCAAATCAACTCACTCTACCCATTGTAAATGTAACATTAACTTTCTAGTGATTACTAACGACTAACATACTAACACAAAATAGCATTGACCTAACCATAAAAGACACCTCACCTCAAGACATGTGTATAGTAACACTCTCTCTCTCTCTCTCTCTCTCTCTCTTTCTCTTTCTCTCTCCTTACTTACTTTCACCTTATCTACCATCAATAATGCTCTCTTTTGAGGCCACACCCATGACTCAAGCAGACAAAGAAGACCCGCAATGTTTTGATATTCAAAAAAATCATAATCTTGATTTGTTAGCTTGTAAATTAGGATTTCCAATAATCTTTATGAGGGGTCTCCAACCTATAAATAGACCCCTCTCCTTCTTGTAAAACAACCTCCAACATCTCACATAGCACCCCAACACTCTATGCGTGAGGAGAGGCTTAGGTGTAGCAACCACTTGTGAGCTTCACTCTTGGTGTGAGAGAAGCCTTCAAGCTACACATTGCAAGTGAGAGAGCGTGAGTTCCACAAATCTCAAAACCACTATTGTATATGCTCCTTCATCATCAATAAATTGAGGTTTGGTGCATCAAAGGCATGATTCGACGTTCAAATCTTCGTCCTTCCATTTGTGCAATACGGTTTGGTGAATTTAAGGTGACTTGTGTATTTGAGTTTTTATCGGTTGATCTTGATTTTAGAAAGTTTTTTAGTGTGTTTTTCATTGCCAGTTTTGTGTCCATCGTAAGAGGGTATTGTGGTGAGAGGTCTCCCACACCCTAAGACAGTGTGTGTGTGTGTGTGTGTGTTTTGGCAAGGTTTAGCAATCACTAAGCATTGAGTGAGTTTATACAAGTTCTACGATAGCATCATAACGAACCATCTCCATTTGCAAGTCACAAATAAGGTATTACGCAAGATCCTTTTCTCTCTCTCTTCCCTTTGCTCTAGCTCTCTCTGGTCCAGTTTGTGTGTGTCTTGGTGTGAGGTTGTTTGTGTGTGTTGTGTGGTGCATATTCTTGGTTGTGCCAAAAATCTCTCTTGCGTCCTAGTTCGCATACCATAACTAGGTGGTGCCCCTATCTTGTTTGGGTTTGTCTGTGGGTTTGTTGTTGTGTTGTGCTTGTGGTTGCCCCAGCCCCAATTGAGCAGCACGGGAGCCTTGAGGGGTGTTAAGAGGTCGCCTCTCTTGTTGCCTGCCCCGGACCGCCTCACTGGCAACATTCGATGTTTGTACCATTACCGACAGTCCAACAACAACATTTTGCGATAAGGATGGCTACGATGTGCTACCCTATTACATGGTAAGCGTTGTGCCAGAGAAAGAGACGGTAGAACCTCCAGAATAAGAAGAGTTTTACAACTCCTCTGAACAATTGGAAGTAAATGATGAGGCAGATAATGAGTGTTCAGACACCTCAAGTGAGCGTGGGAATGAAGCGGAGAATATCAAGTTTTATGATTTTGCTAATCAATACCCTAGACGCCAAGAACGCTATAGGAGGAAAAGAGAAGGAAGGAAAGCGAGAGAGAACCTGATGCCCAAGATAAAAGGTAAAACTCACTATTTGATGCTTGTAAAAGTAGAGGATTGTGTGAAAGATCAAATAGCAGGGAAATTCTCAGAAAATCGAAAAGAACGAACGCGAGAAGAAATAAAACAGGTAAGAAAAGTTAAAACCGAAACAAAATCACAAAAATCTGGAAAATCAAAAAAGAAACAACAAAAGACCAAGAGTGGACCAAACTGGAGCGTAAACAGAAATACCAAGAACTGAAAAGGTCTTTGAGAGAGATATGGACTACTGAAGAAGATAGTGATGGTAAAGGGGAGTCAGACACTACAACACAACATGGAGATATCGATGCACGTATATCGACGAAATTAGCGGGCGTCGCTATACGCGTCGCTATAGGTGTCGATATACGCGTGGAAAGGCTTTACTTTCCACGCGTATAGCGACACCTATAGCGACGCGTATATCGACGCAAAAAAAATTGGGAGAAAAAAGCGAAACCCGCGAGCAGCAGGGGCCATTTTCGCCTGCACTCTGCTCAAATCTTGGCCTTCACCTGTTGCGCAGGTATTATGCCCCCCCCAACCCCTCTCTCTCTCTCTACATCGTGTGTGTGTGTGTAGGAAAGAGAGAGAGAGAGAGAGAGAGAGAGAGAGAGAGAGAGAGAGAGAGAGAGAGAGAGCGGTGTGTGTGTGTGTAGGAAAGAGAGAGAGAGAGAGAGAGAGAGAGAGAGAGAGAGAGAGAGAGAGAGAGAGAGAGAGCGGTGTGTGTGTGTGTGTAGGAAAGAGAGAGAGAGAGAGAGAGAGAGAGAGAGAGAGAGAGAGAGAGAGAGAGAGAGCGGTGTGTGTGTGTGTGTAGGAAAGAGAGAGAGAGAGAGAGAGAGAGAGAGAGAGAGAGAGAGAGAGAGAGGTGTGTGTGTGTGTGTGTAGGAAAGAGAGAGAGAGAGAGAGAGAGAGAGAGAGAGAGAGAGAGAGGTGTGTGTGTGTGTAGGAAAGAGAGAGAGAGAGAGAGAGAGAGAGGTGTGTGTAGGAAAGAGAGAGAGAGGTGTGTGTGTGTGTGTGTAGGAAATAGAGAGAGAGAGAGAGAGAGAGAGAGAGAGAGAGGTGTGTGTGTGTGTAGGAAAGAGAGAGAGAGAGAGAAGCGTGTGTGTGTGTGTAGGAAAGAGAGAGAGAGAGAGAGAGAGAGAGAGAGAGAGAGAGAGAGAGAGAAATGTGTGTGTGTGTGTGTGTAGGTAATCAAAGAGAGAGAGAGAGAGAGAGAGAGAGAGAGAGAGAGAGAGAGAGAGAATTAATGTATGCTTAAGAAATTAAAATTAAATAAACATGATTGAAGAGAGAAATGAAATGAAATGTTATATTAACATCTTCGAAAGGCCAAAGTGACCTATGAGACATGAGACAAGAAAGTTATAATGTGATGGATCTGATACAAAGTCAGAGTAAGAAGATGACAAAATAAAATATTATGGAATCCTAAACTGTTGGGTATGGACTAAACAGTTAAACCAGCTAGCTGGATAGGTAGATCATAGGAGATCCAGCGGCGGTCGCTGGCGGATCTCATCAATCTCCTCCATGGTCAGTAGTCTGACCAGGCGTTATGCATGTCGAGCCAAAGTGACCATGCTAGATCCTCTGATGCAGCCTCTGTCGATGTTGTGTAGTCCTCCGCAGTCGTGGACATCTAGATCTCCCTAGCTCAGTCGCTCGTTCGATCAGTAGAGAGATAGGGAAGTAGAGAGCGAGAGAGAGAGAGAGAGAGAGAGAGAGAGAGAGAGAGATAGAGAAAGAGAGTTATATATATATATATATATATATATATATAGAGAGAGAGAGAGAGAGAGAGAGAGAGAGATAGGAAATAGAGAGATAGAGAAAGAGAGTTATATATATATATATATATATATATAAATATATAAATATATAAATATATATATAGAGAGAGAGAGAGGTAGGGAAGTGAAGAGCGAGACAGAGAGAGAGATAGGAAAATAAGGAAATAGAGAGAGAAAGAGAGATAGCGAGAGCGAGATCGAGATCGAGAGAGAGAGAGAGAGAGAGAGAGAGAGAGAGAGAGAGAGAGAGAGAGAGAGAGAGAGAGAAAGAGAGATAGCGAGAGTGAGATCGAGATCGCTTTTTTGAGCAAGAACCATGCAAGGCTTCTGAATCTTTCTCAAGTTTCTCATCCATCTCCACATTATCTTCTGGCTTAGACATGGAGGCCCCGTCCGGTTTACAATCAGGTAGAAAACTTTCATTGGGCTGAGAACTTCCATGGCTTGTGCTTTCATCAAGTGCGACACTGGAAAGCTTTCTCTGACAGGCTACCTCGGAATGGAGGCAGGTGGGTTCGTAGACAGAGAAGAAACTATGGAACTAAAAGAGGCAAAGGGGTTTTGTCTGCTACATGCATTGCCATGTACACCTGGGAGTGCACGTATGTGTCTACCCATATAGGATTTGACCAATAAAGACGAGATTTTGACCCGGTGGTCCTGATCTCCGTACACCTCTGGACCGAGGTGTACGGAGATTGGGCAAGACTAGAGAATGCGAGGTAGTTTACATTGTGAGGAGTATATATATATATATATATATTAAAACAACATTCATAATCATTGTAGATGGCAACGTCATCAACTAACATGGAGGAAAATATTGCATGCTCGTGCACTCTCTGCAAGTATCAAATCCTGCGCAAGCGTAGGATATGTAATGAGCATGTGCACAAGTACGGAGAGTTTGCTAGAGAAACCATACAGAATCTGCGATACGACTCCTACGGAACGGGCATTGATTTCCGCGACATAGCACCTACATCTGAGAGAGAGAGAGAGACAAAAGATTATGCATGAAGGTCCGACCAATATAGAGCCACGGATGGAAGCAAAAAAGGGCTTACAGACAGAAGACGACGGCATGGAGGAGATGCTCGATGCCTTCTTCCAGACAAGCGAGGAGAACGCGAACGAAGCAGCACCAGAAACCGTGGCACGCCTATCTCCTGAAGACATGTTGAGGAAGTTGGCACGTCAACCAATCTATGAAGGCGCCAAAATATCTGTGCTTCGTTCTTGTCTGGCATTTTTGAATCTTCAGTCAGTGTACGGGTGGTCAGATGCAAGCGTCACTGCTTTGTTTAGGTACGTAATTTACAAAAGAGATTTTCCGATTGCAACGGTGATGTGCTCTGAGAGATTTTTAATTTAATGTGGCTTAAACAGGTTATTGTGGGAGCAACTTCTATCAAGAAGGGTCATTTGATTTTAAGCTTAATTGTACCTGGTAAGTTCAAGGCAAAAAACATGGATGTTTATCTAGCTCCACTAGTTGACGAGCTCCAGGAGTTATGGCATGGGATTGACATAGCAAATGCGGTTGAACCAGTAGGACAACAACATGCAAGGATCCATGGACTTCTTATGTGGACTATGCATGATTGGCTAGGATACGGAGAAGCTTCTGGTAATGGTTATTGATTTACAAAATTCTCGCTATTCGCAAGCCCTTTGCCTTGGCCTGATTCATGCTTTGATATATGCAGGACTAACAACTTCGGGATACAATGCATGTCCAATTTGCGGGCAGTCTTTGGATGTGCGCTATTCTACCGCTCTTCGAAAGTCAATTTATCAAGGCCACCACCGTTATCTTCTAGATGGCCATCAGTTGCGTAAAGGCCAGCTTGGTCGCGTCGAATGTCGTCCTATGCATGTACAAGAGTGGTGTCGCCGATGGGAGCAACATGAGGGGCAACCTGTTCCAGGAATGAAACGTTTGTCCATTCTCCATACATTGCCGTACTGGGGTGATCTACTAATTAACCATTTGCTGGATCCAATGCATATATTCAAGAATGTGGGAGAGCTCCTCTCGAAGACAATCATGGGAATGAAAGACAATCGAGCTTCACAAGATGATTTGCAGTCGGTTGGAAAGATGCCAGAGTTGTGGCCTTTCACCAATGCAGCTGGTCAAACAAAACTTCCAAGAGCGGCATGGGTATTGCTAAAAAACGAAGAGCGACAAGTGAAAAGGGTGATTTCAGAGTTCAGGACGCCAATAGGATATATGCGATGTCTCAAGACAGCATTCACCCGTGACGATCAACTGTCAGGGTTGAAATCGCACGACTGGCATAAGTTCTTGCAATTCATTCTTCCAATTGCGATCAAGGGGTGTTTAACGGAGGAAGTGCGGACCTGCATATACAAGATTTTAGAGCTAGTGCGGTGGATCTCTTCCAAGGAGATACGGGAGGAATCTATTGCAGTCGCAAGGGCTAACTCCATTGAGGCAGTTTGCATGATTGAGAAGTATCTACCCACGAGCTGCCTAACTATCCAAATGCACTTGCTCGTCCATGTAGTAGATGAGGATGCAGTGGCAGGTACAGTCCACAGCCGTTGGATGTTCTTTCTAGAGCGGTTCATGAAAACACTTAAGGCACACCTCTCGACACACCTCTTGGCACACCTCGGACACCTTGGGGGGCACACGATCCTAGTGCCTCCAAGCTCTATACTGTACGGGGAGATGGTTCTGTTAACATGGATAGAGTCGGGACTGAGATACGTCAGCGGATTCGCCAGCTCTTGGAGCTGCAGTTTTTGACCAGCATTCTGACGTCTTGGGATCAGCAAGACAAGGAAAAAGTCACTTACATAGTGGAGACCATCCTGAGAGAGTACCAGCCTGCTCCGGGTTCTTCCGTTGTTTCGGCACGGTGGATCAAGGGTGTTGCACGGGACACCATCAAACATCGACGAGATGCAGCTCGGAAGGCTTTCAAGACCGGCTCGCTGAAGCCTTCGGGCATCCCACACGAGACGTGGCTGCAGATCAGGGAGGATGAGCGGACATCGGCCACGCGGTTCAGACAGCAGCGTGAGGCCGCGAAGGTACGACAGATGACTAGGGGGACATCTCATCTTGGCAGCGGAGGCTTCGACACCTTTCGCTATGAGTTTGTGAGTTTCTAATCCAATCTTAACTATGGCGTTTTTTAAAACGCGATGAATCATGTATTCTTATTACTTTGATTTTTGTATAAACGCAGTATCTTGCGATGCATCGAGCTCCATCACACGAGGAGGAGTCAGATGGATATCGCAGAGGTATCTATGAAGTACTGAATGATCTTGAAGCTTCAGGAGAGCCTGTAGACTGGGAGGCCTTACAGTCTCGCTGATCGCTTGAGGTCAGACATTAATATGTGTGAGTTGATTTAATTAAGTCAGTATATGTGAAGTAATATCAATATTAATTTTGTGAGTTGTCCTATGTGCAGGTTGCGACGCCTAGTCATTAGTGGACCAGATTTCATCTATATGCTTTGTGAGACACAGACACGCTTCTGTGTCTCTTTTTTGTACAAACAGTTAGTGTTCAGACAGTTATTGTTTCCCTTATGGTTATGATTATTGTCATTGTCATTGTATAGACAGTTATTGTTTCTCTTTCTGGTTATGCTTATGGTTATTGTTAATTTTGTTTATGGTTATGGTTATCTGCATTATGGTTTTGATCAAAGTGGTTATAGCCGGTTATGGTTTTAAGTTATGGTTATGCTTTTAAGTTATGGTTATGGTTCGTTATGGTTATGCTTTTAAGTTATGGCTATGCTTTTCAGTTGGTACGGTTGTCTTTCATTGGCCTTAAATCTCATGTGAGATCCTACATGGATAGCAT
The DNA here is from genome assembly GCF_014529385.1 of Adiantum capillus-veneris. Classification (NCBI taxonomy): domain Eukaryota; kingdom Viridiplantae; phylum Streptophyta; class Polypodiopsida; order Polypodiales; family Pteridaceae; genus Adiantum; species Adiantum capillus-veneris. Next base: position 43,274,195 of record NC_140941.1, read on the forward strand.
GTAGGAGGCGTATACATGATATGGTTTTTTTAAAAAATTTTATGTAAAAACAAAGGAAACTCTGCCGAAATTTCTGCGAGCATGGTTGATATTTTGGTGTTGCTTACTTTCTTGGGCAGAGGGTAGGAAGTCTGGCTGTCGCTGTGTCCATCTTTTAAATGGGCACAAGCCAGGCTACCTGTCCTCTGCCCAAGAAATTTTTTTTCTACTATGGTCGTCGCTATATGCGTCGCTATGCCCGTCGCTATCCGCGTCGCTAATGGAGACTGGTTTCACAGCGACGCATATAGCGACGGGCAACGTCAATATATGCGTCGATAACACTTGTTTTTGTTGTAGGGAGAAAAGGGCAACATGAACGTACCAGCACACTATCGGAAATTTACTATCCAAGATAGAAAAATCATCATGACACCACCAATCAGGGAGAGGACCAACCAAGAATCTTACGATGGGCCTGAAAATACAAAGAGAATAGACCTCGCAGAACCAGGTGAAAAGCCTCAGCCAGTCTATATACCTAACGATTTAGAACCTGAGGAGGAAGCACAGCTAACACAACTTCTCACGAAGTATAAAGATGTGTTCGCTTGGTCCTATAAAGACCTCAAAGGAGTTGATCCATTGATATGCCAACATACAATTCCTTTGAAATCGGATGCAAAACCTAGCAAACAACGTCCTTATACATATAATGACACATTTGTCAAGCGAATCAAAGAAGAGATTGATAAACTGATGGAAGCAGAGTTCATCTATGAAATTGAACATATAGATTGGGTTTCACCCATTGTGGTAGTTCCCAAGAAGAACGGAAAACTGCGGGTGTGTGTAAACCTCAAAAAGGTGAATGCAGCAACCATAAGGGATAATTATCCCTTGCCAATTACAGAACATGTCCTTGAGCGAGTGGCCGGGAAACGGGCTTATTCCTTTCTGGATGGGTTTTCAGGATACAACCAACTGGAAATAGCAAGGGAGGATCAACACAAAACAGTGTTTGCAACAGAATGGGAGATTTATGCATATCGAGTTATGCCATTTGGCTTAACAAATGCACCAACCACTTTCCAGAGGTTAATGACTCACGCTTTCAAGGAATACCTAAGGATATTCTTAGAAATTTACATGGATGACCTGTGTGTACACTCTCTTCTGCGAGAGGAACATATTAACCATCTGCAAAAGGTCTTTGAAAAGTGCAGAACATATCGAATCAGTCTAAACCCAGAAAAGTGTGTATTTATGGTTAAGCAAGGACGAATCTTAGGACACATTGTCTCAAGAAACGGCATAACCACAGACCTAGACAAAGTCAAAGTCATTGTAGACTTGCCCAGACCTACTAATGCGAAACAAGTGCAATCCTTCATGGGGCACTGCGGATATTATCGAAGATTCATATACATGTATGCGGTTATCCCACAACCTCTGTATCGTTTGCTAGTTAATTTCGAATGGACCAATGAGTGTGAAACCTCATTTCAAAGGCTGAAGGAAAACCTTATATCAGCACCTGTACTAAAGGCACCAGATTGGGAAAAGATATTCCATGTGCACATTGATGCTTCACCATATGCCATTAGAAGTATTCTAGCTCAACTTGGAGACGGAACAATGGATTTTCCGGTCTGCTATGCAAGCCGATAGGTAAATAGTGCAGAAAAGAACTACACAACCACCGAGAGGGAAGGGTTAGGAATGATTTATGTTGTAAAGAAATTTTGGCATTATTTGCTTGCAAACAAATTTGTGTTCTTCACAGATCATCAAGCTCTTTTATACCTAGTAAATAAACCTTGCAATACAGGGAGAATCGTACGTTTATTATATTTCTAGAATTTGTATTCACAGTGGTGGTCAAAAAGGGTAAAACCCATCTGCGAGCTGATCATCTTTCAAGAATACACAACGGGGAAGCTCCTCAAGGGGTAGATGATGACATACTAGATGCTTATCTTTTCAACATTGAAATGGTACCCAAATGGTCTCAGGAAATAGTTAGCATTCTCTCCTTCGAAAGTGAGTTTGATAATACAGGATGCAGATCCAAACAGCAAACAATTCGACAAACAAAAAACTTCCAATTGATAGCAGGACGGTTGTATCATCTTGAATCTGACCTAATCCTACGATTATGTATAAATCCGGAAGAATTCGAGTGCTACCTTGAAGAGGCACATGTCTAGGGTTGTGCATTTCATTGTTCGACAGTGAAAACACACCAGAGACTGAAACAGTTAGGGGTTTATTGGCCAACTATGTATGCGGATACACATTCTTATGTTACCAATTGTACAGTATGTAGTGCAAACGACCAATGAATCACGCAACTTTGTTTCAGGTGAACATAGCACCTGCATGGAGTCGATATATCATTGACTTCCTAACCACTAGAACATTCCCTGAGAACATTACAAGAGCACGGGAAAAAGCTATAGAGCTGGAAGCTCGTGACTTTCAGTTAATTGGAAATCAACTCTATAAGCGGGGAAAGGACAATCAACTTAGAATCTGTGCAAGTGAAAGCGAATACCTGTTGATTCTCGAACATGCACATAGCGGAGTAAGTGGAGGCCACTTTTCGGGCGATAAGACGGCAAAAATTGTCTTGACCGCAGGAATTTGATGGCCTACATTGCACATGGATGCTGATGAGTTTGTAAAGCGTTGTGATGCATGTCAACGCACCAAGATACCAATCAAAAGAGATGAGATGCCATTAAGGCCAATGATGGGGGCAAGGGCATTTGCAAAATGGGGCATTGATTTTGTGGGACCTATATCACCCCCTGCATATCGCACCCATATCCAATATATCATTGTGGCTACGGACTATCTCACAAAATGGGTCGAAGCCAAAGCAACACAAAAAGATGATGCACGCACCACGGCTCAATTTTTGTATGAGAATGTTTTTGTACGTTACGGGTTACCAATAGAAATTGCCAGTGATCGTGGAACACACTTCCTCAATGAAGTCATTGAATATCTACTAGAGGAATTCATGGTCATACATAGGAAATCAGCACCATACCATCCACAGGCCAATGGGCAAGCGGAGGCCACGAATAAAACACTATGCACGGTTCTCACTAAAATAGTGTCAGAATCAAGAACCGATTGGGATCAACAGCTACACTCAACACTATGGGCATACAGGGTAGCTTACAAAACTTCAATAGGAACAACACCATATAACATGGTGTTTAGGCTAAATGCTATACTACCCATAGAGTTTTTAATCCCAACTCTACGAGTAGCAACAAGCTTGGAATGGACAAGGCATGAACTCTCTTCAAGAATTAATGATCTTGAAAAGCTAGATGAACTCCGCTTACGAGCTGTCGCTTCGATCTATGCTAAAAAGAGAAGACAAAAGGAATTTTTTGACAAACATGTGCGTACCAAAGAGTTTAAAACAGGTGATTACGTACTTGTTTATACCTTGAAGCAACATGCAAAGAAACTTAAAAAGCGAGGGATGGGACCATTTGTGATTCATGATCTATCACAAAGTGGAGCTGTCAAGCTTGCTACATTAGCAGGTGAAGAAATGCCAAACTGGATTAGTGGGTGTCGACTGAGGAGATATCATCTACCACTCACACATGCGATGCTCCAACAAATTCATCAAGGAAAGCAAAGAATGAAGGAAAAAGAGAGAGTACGGGAGGAAGCTCAAACCGAAGCACAAGAACGCATTGCAAAAAGACGGCTTTTGCGACAACAACAACAGAGTAAACCACCATTGAAAATCAATGCCATTCGACTGATGAACTTGGAGGAGGAAACAGTCGAGCCAATAATTACAGTCAAAGTGGGCAACAATCAACTTGAATCAACAGCCTTGCTCGATTCGGGTGCTCAAGCAAATTTGATCTCTTACGGATTATACCAATAGCTCAAAGTCACAGATCAACTTCATCCTACTCCCCAAGTGCTGGAAAGTAGCACATCACATCCATTGAAAACATTAGGATGGACTATATTGCATGTACAGCTACATCAATATATTTACCCACACAAATTCTATGTGGTGACAGATGAAAGCACACAACAACCAATGATGCTAGGGCAACCTTGGCAAAAGGCATACAATGTCCAGATAGACTAGAAAGCAGAGGTGGTCAAAATTCAGCACGAACATGAACAACAGGTAATAGCTTTTGCTCAGAAGTACCATCATGATCAACTGCAAGCCATGCAATCACTGGCAACAAAGACAAAAGAACAAATACCATCAAATAAAAACATGAAACCTGAGACCAAAAACCAGGTAAAGGCAAACCATGCTAATCACAGACAGCTGAAGTCACTGGCTACACTGCAAAAATCTAGGCTACCAAAACAAGGTAAACAAGTATGGATGCAGAAGGATAGAAAGGCCATGGCGGGAAGGAAACAATGTAACAACCGGATTCCAACAAAGCAGACGGTGCAACCCAAAACCAAGGTAACCAAGCAGATATGGATCCCAAAGAAAATGCTTAGCCATAACCCCAATGTCACTCACATTTGGATACCAAAGCAAAAGACAAAGGAAATACTTACGGTACAAGTCACATCTGCAGGTCAACAAGGAGAACCAATATATGTGGATGCCGATGACAGACAAACCAGTGGCAAATAAGAAAGTGCCAAACCATCTACAAAAGTTGGCAGCACCAAACTACCAATGGAAAGCCAAGGCCATAAGGCCCATAGCTATCACATCCAGGCCATCTCTATCCTCAGAAACAGATACGACTCCAACAACAGTGTCGGCAAAGCAATTGCCTCTTGCCAAAAAGACAATTAAACAGAGAGCAGTAGAGTTACAGCAGCTACTTGCAAAGAAAACAGGAAGCCTCGATGGCGAATGCCAATAAGCATCTTGCTTATTCCCTTCTCTTGCATAGCATTAATTTTTCCATGCATTGACCGAGTATGCATAAAATAGGGCCACATTAATTGGCCAGGCATTAGCACAACTTTTTCAACCTATGCACGGCACATACTCCGAGGCGAAACCTTGTCGTCCGGGAGGACTCCGGCTAGGAGGGGGAGAGGCATTCTCAATGCGGAACCAATAACAGAAACAACAAAAAAGGGCATGATTTTCGACTATTTTAAGGGTTGACGTTTGATTGCGAAATTTTTTGGAAGTAACCCAAGTACAGATGCCCTTATACAGCATGAAGCTACAGGTATAGGGGGCCAAACGCCAAATCAAGCCCCTAGGTGTGTGTATATAAGTAGAAATAGCCATTTTTCAGGCAAAATATTGGTAAAACGGAGAAATTCGGCTATAAAAATCGCATGAGAGTGTATATAATGTGTTGCGGTGATGTTTGTGATCTATTATGATTTTTGGGAATTTTATGGGTTTGATTTGCTATCTTCCTTTTAATTTTGCTAATTTTCGGCAGAAAAACTTCAAAAATACAAAAAGCAGGTGAAAAACAGTCGTAATGAAAAACAAAAAATATGGGGATGACCAGTTCCTAAAGGACAACCTATGGTACAGTGGGGGTGAAATTATGAGACTGGAACGGAAAGCGTGTTTTGGCCAGGTTTTGACCGAAATGACAAATTTCTGGTAAACAGGGCAAATGGAGTCCAAATCAAGAAATTTTTGAGCCTAAAGTGCATCTCGCAGAAAAATAGGAGTACAGGTCAAATTTCATGAAAAATGGTTCGGGGACCTCCATTATAAGAAATTTCCACCCCATTTTTAGCTCATTCTCACTATTGACCTTGTGGAGAGAGCTTCTACCACCTAGAGCGGATCGACCTTCCAGCAACTTCTACGACGCGTACGTCTACCTGACCAGCTCCAGACATGAGAGGTAAGCTCACCACCTTGAGCTTTTCGCGCATGTTTATCATTATGTCGTGAAAACTAGCGTAGAGGTCACACACAAAGCGAGCGGTAGAGACCTGCAAGTAGAGACGGTAGCCTAACGGCTAACCCGAAAGCAAAAAGACTTCATCGGCAGCTTACCTTAGTCTAGGAGACCAGTCCTGGATAGCCAAAGGCAGTGGGAGACCATCGGGAAAAACCCTAATTCCCAGAAACCCGCAAGAGGCCACCAAATGGGAAATCGGCAAATCGGCGACCAAATGCTACCAAAATTTATGGGTAGGAGCATCTCGACATGCTCGACAAGTCCATATGACCTGCATGACCAAAAAGTGACCCGAAGCGGCACTAAACCTCAGAAACGGCATCAGACACACAAAACGTCAAAATGCACTTGCGGCCAAACCACAAGTCCGTTTGCCACCAAACTTCACGAGCGGCTTTCCTAGACCATCAACAACCAAGTCCTATGGTGCGTGGTAGACCACCACAAATCATCAAAGGTATGTAAACGCAACCACGGGTGCTTCTAGAGCGACAAATTGCCAAATGAAGCTCCGGTGAAGCCAAAGTCGACAAAAACCATACGGCAAGGATCCCCAAGGGATTGGGAAGCTATGGAGACCAACATCGAGAAATTTCATCGCCAAAAAGCACTCCAAAAGTCAGAAAACGGCTCGGAGGCTCTGAAGTCCACACAGGGAGTTATACTCTATCCATTTGACTTTTTTGTTGAAATAAGGCTCAAAAGGAACTTAAGGGGGCAAAGGGCAAGCACTGGGAACACTAACACTGAAAAAATCATCAGGAGACATCCTACATGTAGGATGTCTCAAGGGCACTTTTTGGCACAAAACCCAACAATTTTTGTCATGCACATGTTCTGAATGACATTTGCAAGCCCTACACCAAGTTTCATCACATTTGGATCAGATTTGACCTCATATGCATGGAAAAACACAAAGTTAGGGCATAGAGGCAATAATGGGCCATTGACCTACCAAATCTTGTCCAAATCTCATGAAACCTGCACAACACATTCACATACACATCAACTAACTTTCTGTGTGGTAAGGGAGTAAAAATGAGGAATAAGACATCCTACGCGTAGGATGTCTAATTGACCTTCTTGGCATTGGGGGGAAGTTTTGTCATTCCAGATTCAATTACCTCATCAGCAAGAGCCCATATGTCAAGTTTGAAGCCATTCTAATCACTTTTGACCCCCAACACCTTCAAGATACACTTTTTGAGCCCAAAAACACCTCACAGAGCCCTACAGGCATCAAATCTTATCCAAATGCAAATCCAAGAACATGGCCATGCTCCATAGGCCAAGGACAACCCACAGAACAAGTTTCATGCAATTCTGATGAAATAGACACCCTACGCGTAGGATGTCTTAAGCTTGAATTTAGCCTTCTGTGCAAGAAATGACATCATAGGAGCCAATACCATGATGCATTGAGCCCATACACCAAGTTTCAACCCATTTGGACATCAATTGCTACCCATGATAGACAATCTACCCAAACTGAGACCTAAAGCCTAAATCAGTCCAAAAATCCACTTTTTGACATTCAAATTCAAATCCAAGCTTATAACCATGTTCCATGAGCCTTACACTACCTACATGTCAAGTATGAACTAATTCTGAAGATGGATTTTTTTGGCCAGATTTGCACTGTGAGCACATGCACATCTTCACAAGTTCCTTTTAAGCTATAATTTCAATTTTCAAGTCATTTGGATAAGTAAAACTCAGTTTAGCAGCTGATATGGAAAAAATGCTAACTTTGGATTGTTGAGTGCAACAGGATCTATGGCAGCCTCGAAGTCACCGGCAAAGAAGAAGAGAATGAAAATCAAAGATTATCTGGACGAGGTGGAACCTTTTGACATTCCAGAGGGAACACTAAAGCCCACCAGCACCTGGATACAAGAAAATCTGTTAGAGTCAAACGACCTAAAGATCTACCAGGGGGTGTTCAAAGACAATGACGGCAATGTAATAGAGCTGCCAATGCTGCCAAGAGAGCTCAATGAATTTGTCCGAAGCAAAATGGCCGGCTACTTGGAGAAAATTGACCTCCATAACTATTTCGAAGCAATACCAGCAGGGGTGGACGTCAAAAGAGTATGGGAGTTTGTAACAAGCATAAAAGAGGATGGAGTGGCCAAAGTGACAGATTTGCACGACAGACCCGATACAGAGATCATTATCACGGAGCGGGTTGTAGCCCATGCACTAGATCTTTCCAATCAGGGAGACAGTGTGACAAAGAGAAGGGATGAAGTCAAGGTGTACAAAGAGAAAAAGGCTAATTACACCTTCGAAGACATCGCCAACCCAAAGGTGGCGATCATGAGCCAATTGTACAACCAGTACTTCCACATGTGCACAAAGAGGCCACAGAAGTACAGGATGCCGCCAGGTGCAATTGCCACAACGTTTACTTGGGCAATGACAAAAGGCACCCCAAAGATAATCAACTATGCGGCATACATACATGATAGCTTGGTAAAAATGGGAAACAAAAAGCCAACCTACATAGTGCCAGGAGAAATGATAACCAAGGTAATTTATGCAGCACTACACGCCAAGGGAAGGTGGCCTGACCCCCCATCTCAGAATGACTGGCTAAGGGTAAAGGAAGACAAAGAAGACGAGCCACAACGAGCACCAAGGGTGGCTACAAGGTTGAAGAGACGACTAGAGCCAGTGGCAGAGGAGAAACCTGAGTAGAAGAAAGGAAAAAAGGAATCTGCTCAAGTGTCGGCCAAAGAGACGCGATCACAAAAAGCGGCTAGACTCGAGAGGTTGATGGAGAGTTTCCGAGCAGAAAGAGACCTCAAGGGTGATTTAAATGAACTATGGAAGTCATCCCTCGAATCTATGACCGGATCCTCCAGAACAGTGCAGAGGGACCGCTTTGAAGACTATATCAAGAATTTCGAGATTCTTGATGCTGTAGCGGAAAACATTCCCCATGTCCCTTTCACCGAGGAAGAAGTGGAGCAGATACGGCAGACATTGCTAGATGAACAAGAGAACCAAGAAAGGGAAAGAAAAACAAAAGCAGATAGAGACTTTAAGGGCAAACCTACAGCTTTACCAGATATCCCTAAACCTAGCCCACCACCATCACCACCTCCTAGCAGCCCTCTACCAGAAGATAAGGAGGCTGGAGACAATCAAGAAGAACACCAGGCTGAAGAGCAAGAGCAAAGGCCAGAACCTGAGCCCAAAGAAAAGGCCAAGACTGCGTCTGAGCAAAAAGAACTAGAGGAGGCATATTATGCATTTTTGGACCTGCTAGCTGTAGGCTATACAAGGGAAGAAGCCGCCACAGTCGCATTCGACTTGGCGAGGACAGGGCATAAAGAACAGATGCCAGGCATCCGGCTAGTTGAGCTAAAGGAAATTGCTACGGACACGGTAGACCTGCACCCGCCCTCTAATTATTGGGACGTGGTGATGACAATGCTAGCTGGAATAAGAGCACAATATGTGGCATCAGATGAAGAATTGATAACTCTAAAGGCCACCGAAGAAAAGACCAAGATGGAAAGGGATACTTTGCAGGCACAAAGCCAAGGACACAAAGAGAGAGAATCTGACCTCCAGGCCAGCTTGGCCACGGCTCTACAAAACTGCCAAGCAAAGGAAGAATCAACTGAGGCAGCGGCAAAAAGATTGCAAGCAGCTGAAGAAGAGTGTCTGCAACTCAGCAAGTCATTGCGAGATGCCGAAAAAGAACGGGATAATCTGACACTCCAGCTAGCAGAGGAAACTAAAGAAGTAGAGGCCATGAGGAATGCCAAGGAAAAGGCAGAGATAGAACAAGAAGCAAGCCTGGATGAAGTCCTTGAGCTCAAGGACCAATTAAAAGTCAAAGATCAAACCATCCAGAGGCTGCGAGCATCACCTGCGAGAGTTAGAGGTACAAGCTCGACTCAAATCATTTTCGAGAGTCAAATATATGAGGAGCAAATGCAAGAACTCCAGAAGGAGTTGACTCTCGAGAAGAAGCAGAGGTTGATGATGGCTAAAGGTTCTATTGCAATGCAAACCAGAATGGAGGACAGCCAAAAAGCCCTACAAGAAGAATTGGAGAGCATAAAGATAAAGCTCGAGGAGGCTGAAAAGGTAAATGCTGAACTCAATAACCTCCTCGTGACTATGGGCGGAGAAGCCGAAGCGGAAAAGCAGACACTCCTCAAGAAAATTGAGGAGTTGAAAGGCCGGCAACAAGCAGAATCAGAAAGCTCAGGGCCAGCTGCCAATGAGGGCATCGACCTCGACAATGTGGCAGATTCTGTGGACACACCCATGCCAGAGGAAAGCATAGCAGGCTCCTCTCAAGAGCCCCAGGATCTAACACAAGAAGAGGAGGAAAAATTGCGTAAAGCAATAGAGGCAGAGCTCAAAGAAAGCACAAAGGAAGCCTTGGAATGGGAACAGAGGGTTTTCAAATCTATGACAATTCAGAAAATCGATGCAAGCAATCTCAGGCGTGAATGGCTTCAACCCTCTCTCCCATATCCATTGCTGAAGTATGAGGCAGCAACAATAAACAGGCGAATCAGTGAAGAGCCAACGGTCCCTCTCTACAACGCAGACACCTTGAGGCCAGAAGGAGTAAAGCTAATAGTGGATTCCCAGCCAAAGTGGAGGAAGGCTTGTCTTACCAAGTACCCGCAATACCTAATACACTTGGTGGAGGCACCTAAACACATCAGAGATAACCTCAGCTTATGTCCTCTACCAAGGGTTAGGACGTGGAAAGCACAAGAAATCTTACAAAGAAGCCAACCCACTTGGATGAACTACCCAAAGCTGCCAGGCGTGAAGGCAGGTGAGAGAATAAGTGTACAATACATGGTGAAAACCCTAACGAGCACCATAAAGTTGTTCACTGGCTCACCTGACCTTACATGCATTATGATGAGAAAGATCTGCAAAACCATCCTAGCAGTGTTTGAGACCTTCAAGCCAGGACAGGTGACTGACAGCATATTCTTCTTCCAGGACACATACAGATGTGCTTATGATATGTCAGGTCAGCCTTCCAAGGAGGTGATACATGCGTTGTATCAAAGAATTATGTTTCTCCCATCCTATCACCTCCAGGCATTTGAAGAAGCATTCTACACGGGGTTCTTCACCATGCATACAGATTTCTTTGGCCCAACAATGCTAAATCTACATGCACGGTACAAATCATTGCTAAAGATGCGGGAGACCATAAGATGAAGCAAAGGATCAAGGCCATGTCGGGGACGACATGAACAAGGAAGGGGGGGATGTTAGAAGTTGGACACACCCCACGACATCTAACTACTCGACGGACTATTATTTTTGTAAATATTCATTCATTGAGGAAAACCCGATTTTTCACATTGTACATATTGGGACTTACAGAAGTTTCCAGATTGTATCCCAGTTTTGATAGTTAGATTGAGTAGATTGTTGATTTTGGAACTTTAGGGTTTGAGAAGTTGTAAGGTATATATACCACTTTTTGACCTTAATGAAAGACCTTTTGTCATTTTAAACAAGTTTTAAGTCTGTGAGTGAGCGTACTGTGTACGTGAGAGAGAGTGTGAGCTTCGTCTTGACGCTACGTGTGCTACGGTGGTCAGAATCGAGTGCGGAGAAGTGCAACGTGTTGCCCCCGACTAGAGCTATGAGCCAATACCAACATTGCGCGCGTACGGTCTGGCTTTGGAAGCTCCTTCTACGAGCTTCTTCGGTTGTTTGGGTGAGCATACGTTATCTGATTTCACATTGCAGCATATCCACGCGTTCACATTGAGTAGAGCTACACATTAGGCACTTCAAATTTTGAAAACAAAGACCTGCAGATTTCGGCCAGACATCCTACGTGTCTCTGCACCGGGTGTTTTGGGTCATGATTTTGGTTTATAGACCTTAGGGAGAGTGGCCTATAGGTATTAGTAGGGTCTCCTTCAAGTTCTATGGTGTTTCGAAAGTGTTTGATGGGTGTTCGGCTCTAGCAAGCGTTGTAGGAAGATTCCTCTTTTGCACTTTTGAAGACTGTGACTTAGACAATTGGTAGGGACCTCTGTAGGAATTAGTTAGGAGTCGGTCGAGTGTAGGTTTAGGTTGACACCTTATGCTTGCTTCCATGCGCCTGTGGGTCGAGCTTCGTCTTTAGCTGACATTACTTGTTAGGTGAGTTCTCGCTGTGCTGACATCCGTCGCGGTGTAACCGTCCAACAGCCTCATTGCGACTTGCATAAAGACCAGCCAAAATATCCCAAGCCTGTTTTGCAGATTTTGTTGAACGGATGTGAGGAACAATGGTGTGCTCATAGACAACGCAATCAATGCATGAGCCTGTGCATCCTTTACATCCCAACGAGCTTGTTCTGCTGTAGGCAAAACAACTGTGAGCAGACGTGTGCTAGAGCAGCTGCCCGGGCGGTCACTTTTTAGAATGTGTATGATATCACGTGAGTTAACCGGAGAGGATTATTAAAAGATCAAAATGTATACTTTTATGTATACATTAGAGGGGGGTGGGGGTTTTTTAAATAGGCTCACAGTGTAAGTATAGTATGTATATTGGGGTATTATTAATTATCTCTTGAACGCACGTGATATAGGGATATTTTGATAAGTGACTGCCCCGGGAGCAGCTGGTGACTGAGCCCAGGAGGATGCAACCTGCTCTGTTACCAATTGTTGGAATTAGGGTTGCAGAGAAACGCAAACAGCTTGGAGAAGATGAAGGAATCTCAAGGCACACAATAGAGAGTGTGTTACTTAGTGTGCAATGGAAAGATAGATAGCCCTAGAGTGATGGGCGTATATACAATGCACGGGGGGAAAAACCTCCTAAAGAGGGAAAAAATGCCCCGGTGGTCCTAGTGTGTTCACACACATCACTACCACATGTATACGGTAACAAATGCTTGGTGAGTGAAGCTTGCCATCTTCACCTCATCAAGAAGGGCTCAAGGAACACAATCAATTTTATTGTAAACAAGTCTTCCTTCATGGAAGAATCTATAATACAAATGCCTATTGGAGGGGGGACCAGATCCAACTAATCCGGTCCTCTATCGGTGTTGATTTCTCTAAACTCTCACTCTCTTTTACAAGTATTGTTCATGCCATGTTGATGAAGTAATGTGTTAGTGTTGCTCTCTCCATCCAAGCACTTTCTTTATCACTATACAGCTCAAGGAAATGCTCAATATGTTATTCACTTTCCACTCCAACTCAAGTTAAAAGGATAATTCCTTTACATTGGTATCAGAGAATTTGGTTTCTCTTTTCTTGCTTAAGAAGAGAGGTCCTTAAGTAGCCTATAAATGTTTGATGTTGTTAATTATATTAGGGTAAGTAGAACTGGGATCTATTATCGGTTTTGTTGAGCCCACTATGTGGGATATGGTGCACACCTCGGGAGCTTTGGACTTAATAATGGATTCTTTTTAGACTTGCCTATGGCTTTACCATTATTGAGCCATAAGAAGTCCAAAAGAGCTAGCCCTCAGCAAGTCTGCTATGCTAGACCTACTCCTCTACTCTCTATAATTAACCACTTTGAGCCATGGGTGTAGATACTTAAGAGCCAATTTTCAAGGCTAAGAGGAGTGGCAACTAAGGTTTTGAATTACCAAAGCATACACTAAGTACATACATAAATTTTGTTAACATGGCTGACAATAATCAAGAGAGTGGAATGAACATTGATATCTTTGATTTTGCACATGAAGGTGCTAATGATGATGCTCCCATGTTTGTGAATTATCTTGTCACTAGGTTGCAGCAAGCTATGGGCAACCCTGCTTTGCAAGCCAAAGTTACTCAACAACTTCGGGCTTATGGAATTTCCCTTCCTTTCCAGGAGGAGAGAGACCTTAAGAGGCCTCTTGAAGAGACCCCCAAAAGAAGAGTCTCTCCCATTCGAGAGGAGGAATCCAAAGAGAACGAAAGCAATGAAAATTTAAGTTCCTCTCAAGATGTGGCTCCACGAAGAGAGCAGTCTAGACAATCGCCCACTCCTCCTAAGAGGAAAAGATCAACACACAGTCCTTCTTGTCGTCATTCCAAAAGAGAAGAGAGGAAACAAAGGAAGAAAAGGGATAGGAAGAGGTCACCCTCTTCTCCCTCTTCTTTACCTTTCTCCTCTTTCAAGGAAAGCTATGGTTATTCTCCTAGAGAATACAAGAGGGGAGGACATTACAAATCATTCCGTGCATGGAGAAGGTCCCAAATGCTAAAGAATTTCGAGGGAGGAAAGAGTATCTCTTTTCTCACCTATGATGGCACCTTTGGTGCTATTGACAAAGTGTTAGCCTTGATCCAGCAATTTGATGCGGCCTTTGGAGACAAGGGCTTTACAGAGTCCTCCAAGCTACACCATGTAGCTATGCACTTTCAAAAATCATCTCGTCAATGGTGGGCTAGCCTTCGTGGCAACGGTGAAACCCCAAAGACATGGAAAACTCTACGAGTTCCTATCATGAAGCAATTCCTTGCAAGCGATGCAAAGGACAAAGTGCTTACTGAATGGTCCAGCTTGAAGCTTCTCTCTCATGAGTCTATCCAAAAGTATGTAGACAAGTTTTGGGATTTAAATCTCAAGGCCACTGCCTTTCAAAAGATAGACTTTGCCGAGCAAAGGCAGTAATTCTGTGCGGGATTATTTGAAGAGATGGCTGAATACATCAACTCTAAACGGCCTGGTTCTATTAGCGAAGTAATCCATCATGCCATGGTTGCTTCAGGCATTAATTTCCATCAAGGGGCTCGATAAAATGGCAAGCCCTTGGAAAACAAAGACAAAAATGATGCAAAAGGAAAGACCAATGCTCAAAATTCTTCCCAAGGCACTTCCAACAACAACAACAACAACAATCGGTCCAAGGAGAAGGGAGTTTACAAAGGTAAAAACAAACTCTCTCCTGAAGAGCTTGAAGCTTTTCGCAAGGACCATAAGTGTTTCAAGTGTGGGAAGCAAGGACATGGCTATCGTTCTTGCCCCAAAAAGAATGTTCACAGTGAGACTCCTAGGGCTTCCACCATCGAAGCTCCAAAAGAGGATGCTCATTTCAAAGGATCATCACTTTCCTATGCTTGGGTAAAGGTAAGAGATCATGATGCCTTTATCCTGTTTGAGCCTGGCTCTACTCACAACTTCATATCAACGGAGTTGTCCACCAAGTTGGGCATTCAAGCTTTCAAGATGGGAGGTATGGTAATGGCTGACACAGCTTTCAAGGGACAACAATCCTCCGTTACTCCCTTGATTGGGAACTTGAGACTTCATGTCCAAAGCTATGTCGACAAAGAAGACTCTTCATCTCTCCTCTCCAACATGAGGATGCTATCCTAGGGGCGCCATGGTTTGACTCCATGGCTGCCAATATGAAGCTCCCTGAAAGGAGAATCTACTTCACCTACAGGGGAAAGAATATGTAAATAGATGCTAGCGAGCGTGGTCACACTATTCCACTTGTAAATCCTCCTGCTTTTGATAAGTCAATGAAGAGCTCAATTTCTGCGTACATGATTTTTGTCAAAGAGGTTTTAAAAGATCCTAATATTTCATCAAATGTAGATGGTAAGAATCAAGAAGAGTTACTTGTCTAATTTTCTAAAAGGATTCCAAGATGTGTTCATCGATGATATCCCTATGGACTTACCTCCAAAACGAGGGAATGATGACCATCGTATTGAGCTCCTTCCAGGAAGCTCACCGCCTAACAAGCCTCCTTATCGAGTCTCTCAAGCTCAATAAGAGGAGATCATGAGGGGTTCATGAGGCAAGTACAGGAATTGGTAATCAAAGGGATGGTGAGGCCTAGTTCCTCTCCCTTTTGTTCTCCACTCCTTTTAGTGCAAACGAAAGATGGTACTTACCCTATGTGTGTGGATTATCGAGCATTAAACCATATCACTATCAAAAACAAATTTCTTGTGCCCCGGGTAGAAGGTCTATTTGATAAGCTACAAGGCTCTACCTACTTCAGTAGGATTGACCTTAAGAATGGCTATCATCAAACAAGGATAGTGGACGAAGATATCCTAAAGACCGCATTTTGCACAATGTTTGGTCTTTATGAATACTTAGTCATGCCTTTTGGTTTGACTAATGCACCGGCTACATTCAATCGTCTAATGGAGAAAGTTTTTAGACCTTACTGCAAATTCAATGGAGTGTTCTTTGATGGTATCATCATCTACTCCAAGTCTTTGGAGGAACATAAGTAGCATCTCCAAGTGATTTTCAAAGCATTAAGGGAGAATAAGCTTTTTCTCAACCAAAAGAAAAGCAAATTTTTCCTTCAAGAGATTCAATACCTAGGTCATATTATCTCTCATGTTGGTATGTGTATGGATCTATCCAAGTTAGAGGTAATAAAGGCATGGCCTAACCCAAGGAATCTACATGAGCTAAGAAGCTTTATTGGTATGTGCGCATACTGTAGACGCTTCATAGCAAAATTCTCTCAAGTAGCAGGACCACTACACGACTTAACTAAGAAGAACGTTAAGTATGTATGGATTGCTAAGGAGCAAAATTCTTTTGATAAGCTCAAAGAGCAGCTTACTTCCCAACTATTCCTCATGCTTCCGGATCTCTCAAAGCCATTTGAGGTCCAATGTGATGCTTGTGGTGATTGCCTTGAAGAAGTTTTGCTTCAAGAAGGGCATGCCATAGCATATGAGCCGAAGGATCAATACTGATGAACAAGTCTTGAGCATTTATGAAAAAGAGCTTTTAGTTGTTCTACACGCCCTAGACACATGGAAGCACTACCTATTGGGGACTCCATTTATTCTACAAACCGACCACCAAAGTCTCAAGTATTTCATGACGCAAACCAAGCTGTCTGACAAACAAATGAGGTGGGCAAATTTTCTTTCGTAGTTTAATTTTCATATTGCTCACTTTGCTGGTAAGCACAATCAAGTGGCTGATGCACTTTCCCGATGACCAAAATGATCTATCTTCTATGATAGATGAGTATGCTACTGACCCTGATTTTAGAGACATAATGTCAGCCCTTGCTTTGAGGAAGAAAGAGGAACCATTCACCTTGCAGGATGGTTATCTTCTCCACGGAAATAGGCTATGTCTTACCCATTCCCTTCATGAGAAAGTTATATATGAATCCCATGCTCCTCCCTATGCAGGGCATAGAGGAATTCAACCTACTCTTCAAAGAGTAGAGACGTATTGCTATTGGCCTACCATGAAAGTGGACGTACAAGAGTATGTTTCAAAATGTGTAGTATGCCAAAAGACCAAATATGATAGAGGGAAGCAACCTGGATTACTCCAGCCATTGCCTATCCCAAATTCATCATGTGAGAGTATATCCATGGATTTCATCTTTGGATTACCCAAGTCTATCCACGGGAATACAGGAATATGGACAATAGTCGACAGGTTTAGTAAGCAAGCACACTTTATTCCTGTCAAAAAGACTATTAAGGCACACCAAATGGCAACTCTCTTCATATATCAGATTTTCAAACACCATTTATTACCAACATCCATCATGTCAAATAGAGATCCTAGAATGACCAGTAATTTCTGGAAAGGTCTCTTTGAAAATCTGGGAACAAGATTGAATTTCTCTTCGGCCTATCACCCACAAACAGATGGCCAAAGTGAGATAGCCAATCTTACGATACTCAATCTACTCAAGACTTATGTTACCAAAGTAGATCAACGCTTACAACGAGAAAAGTACTTACCTCTTGTAGAGTATGCCTATAATTAATAATATTGTACATACTTCTATGGGAAAGCACCTTTTGAGATCATTGAGGGAAGACCTAAAAGTCCCTTGCTACTCAAAGTGCATGGGAAGATCTTCACTGTTGATGAGTATAGTCGCGACCTACAAGAATCTTTTCAAAATATTAAGGAGGATATATCCATCTCTCAACTAAGACAAAAAACTGCTGCTGATAAGCACAGAAGGGCCTTAACGTTCAAAGAAAATGATTGGGTCCTACTCAAGTTTACTAAGGCTTTATTAAGGCAAACAACGGGCAAACATCCTATGGGCCATCAAAAATATTATGCTAAACTAGCAAAAAGATACTATGGTCTTGAAGCCCATCAATGAGATGGCTTATCAACTCAAGTTGCCTAATCATTGGCTCATACACAATGCCTTTCACGTAAGCCTACTTAAACCCTACAACGACGAGCCACCAAGTGAACCAATTATTGAAGACCCTCCCGAAGTTGAAGACGGAGAAGAGATGCTACAACCCGAAGCTATCCTTTGGCATGAATACAAGGTGCTACGACATGGTAAGATTATCCGATGGTATCTTATTAAATTCAAAAATTATCCTTTTGAAGATGCTAGATGGATCTAAGGAATACAACTTAAGGATAATATGAACCTTGTCAATGCTTGCAATGCTACATATTAG
This sequence comes from Adiantum capillus-veneris, assembly GCF_014529385.1. Lineage (NCBI taxonomy): Eukaryota > Viridiplantae > Streptophyta > Polypodiopsida > Polypodiales > Pteridaceae > Adiantum > Adiantum capillus-veneris. The sequence continues at coordinate 43,292,479 of NC_140941.1, forward strand.
GGTAAGCAAATGTACAAATTTCCTTTCAATGATCTATGTTTTATCCTATAAGACTAATTCTCTTTTTATTGTGCACAAATCTAACAAGTATGAATGCTTAGAATCATGTTTGTGATGACGACATCTCTCACACACCAAGTAGAATTGGTCACTCTACTATGGGAGAATGAAATGGAGTAAAGGCAGACATGCTTGCGGAGCTATGTCTCCCAAGCACCAAATGGATTAGTCATCCATTTGGGAAAGTGTTGTAGGGTAAAAAGGGATCCTCTACCTGCTAAGTAAAATTGACTAATGACTACGCCTTCATCTATTCTACCTCATAGTCAAGGACGACTATGATTCAAGAGAGAGGTAATGTCATAAAATCTAATATCTAACCAACCCAAATGATTTTCTCATATTAAGTTGATCACTTAATGTGGGAGAATAAACTGGAACAAGGGTTAAGATATTTATGTGCTTATAGATCTATTTCAACACGGTGGTACAACCAAATGTGGTCGACCCAAGGATATGTAGGAAGCACATACATGAGGCTTAGCAAGTGGGTGACACAATGCTTGAGCAGCAACTTGATGCACTGTTTAGCAAGACCAATTGTAATTGTATGTTGAATGTGGTTTTTAGCAGATCAAACATAGTTTTCCAGCTCAGCTAGTCAAAGTACCCAAAGGACACCGCCTATCAATGTTTTTGCGTCTCCTCATGCTTTTTTGTAGCATGATTTGTATCGTTCTGCATTTGGGACTGTTGGAGAAAGGTGACATCAGATTGAAAAATGACTATCCGTTACGATCAAGATAGTACAAAGATATGTGCATATGGTGACGAGACTACAAAGTTGGTGCATGTGTATACAGATCGTGTAACGAATGTGTGCTTTATCGAGGCTTTTGTCTTCTACAAAAGCTATAATTTCTATGTCAAGAGGTGAATCGCGGCAAGGCAAGTTTTTTTAAGGCAAACAGAAGTCGGCAGTTGTGTGAGCGCGGGACAGGTCGGCAAGCAAGAGCTTTTTAAAGTTAAGCTAGAAATAGCTTTGAGCTTTAAAAAAAGGGAGGACGACTACTGTACTGCATGGGGAGGTTCCGCCATCTGGAGGGCAAGCAAACCAGGAGAGTGCATGCAGGAGATGCCCGTAAGGAGCTGAGGGCTGCATGGCAGGGACAATTCAAAATATGTTTTACTACTTCTAAAAAGGTGATTTTACATCATACATCTGAGGAGTTCATAATGTTCTTGACCATTTCCTGGCACCTCTCTTGCATGTAAGGCAGCTCCCCAATCAAAAGGGACTGCGCTATGGCCTTTGGGTCACTTGAGCCAATGGAAGCATGTATCCCTATCATGGCAAGCACTTTACCACGGAAGCCAGTGCCAAATGCTGTGCATACAAGGGATCTATGCACTAGGAACACAAGATACGCAGTTTGAGCAATGATGCACAAACACAAAACCTTGCTCAAAGGTTTTAACGACCATGTCATAAAATGGCCTTGGGGAGTAAATTCATTATGGACAATGGCAACATCGCCAGGGAGGAGTTGCCCTAGGTAATGCGCAAGGGAAGACTGAGGTCTAAAGCCCGTTCACCTGCCACTCGTCATTGCTGCAAAATCATCAACCTCCACGACGTCCTATCATAAACCAATCAAGGTTGAGAAAAAAGACAATGAAGGATTAAAAAATTTACATGAAAATTAGTATAATGTTTACCTCCTACTCCTTATCATCCTCCTCCTTGTTGCCCTTTCCATCCAAGTCAATGCTCCCTTGCACCGCACTTAGAGCTTTGGATCATCTGATGGGGGGTTGTGTCGTGGCATAGGCATCCTAGCGGCCTCAACCTTGGCTTTCGTGGCTTGGAATTCTTCCTCAGCCATGTGCAACTACTCTACTGCCAGGACCTCCGCACACACAACTACAATAGTGTCAGCATTAGAGTCCCCAAGTGGCAAGAGCTTGCTTTCAAGGGCATCTGGCGTATTGTCTAAGGGAAATTTGGTGTTGTTTCATAGCACGCTCAAGCATTCATCCATGCGCAGACCAAATGCTTTCTCCAAATCATGCATAAACACATACTCCTCACAATCCACTACCACTGAGGAGAAGTGGCTTATTTCCACCTCTGGGATGGGAGATCACCTTTGTGTATATAGCGCAAAACATCGCAAGGCACCAAGATCCCTGCATGTGGGGAGATATATATGGAATATTTTATGATGTGCTCCTCCATGAATGTAAAAATCTCAAAAAATGCATCCATGTGAATGGCAATTGTGGCGTCAAGGTCAGGGAGACGAGTAATCAAGGTGTAGAGGTCCAACTTCCCTTTGTATTTGGTGTCCTCGAGGAAGAGGATGAAGCATGACAAAGGGGTGGATGTGGGTGCAGATGCAGAGGCTGTGGAGGCGTCCATGTCTAGCCTGGGGTGCACATAGAGAGTGGAGGAGCTCAAGTGTTGCGAAAGTGAAAAGTGTGAATGAGTTATGCCACCCCCCTTTTATAATGGTCCCTTTTTTAAAGACACTTTCCCAAAAAAAAAGGTACTTTCACCAAAAAATGATCTCTCCTCTCAATGTGAAAAATTATATTTAAAGACATGATTTGCTGAAGCAAATAATGTTGGATTGTTTTCAAAATTACAAGATTTACAAATCTATAAGAGCGATAGCATAGCTCCATCCATGCCCCAGTCCTCCTCGACCTTTAATTTGTCTTCCATTCTCTTCCCAATCTACAGACATTCATTACAATAAGCATCCAATGATCGACAAACTATGACGTGTTGAAAATGTGGTGGAAGGATTCTCACCTTGTGACCTTGTAAACAAAATTGTGCTTGTTGAAGGGCCTTAAAACCCATAATAGCCAAATGTTCTCGCACATTTCTGAGAGTCCAATTCTTGTTTACTTGGACTACCTCCAAAGCATCGTTGGGCATCCGCATTGCAATGTCAAAGCTTACAATAGTGCCGTCTAAACTCTGTAATGGAGTCCACACTCCATGCTTGCACATCCAATGATCATGGTGGAATCGTATGTACAAGGAGGTGCGGGATTTTAAATAGCGCATCCCAATATCTGAAGCTCCAACCTTACAACGGTACCGGTCCCCATTGTGCGTGCCCTCCACAAAACCCCAGTCCTCTTCTAAAAGCCTTCCTAATTCCTTATATTTCACATCTTTACATACATGCATTGTGGTAGTCTCCACAAATCCAAACTCTTTAAAAATGTGCACAAAACAATGAATAGGCAAACACCAACTCAAGCCCATAGACCTAGAAGCTTTAGAGTATTTCAAAGAGTTTTGGACATCTATTATCATCTTTTGCTTCAAAGATGCTACTGACCACAAATTTGGTCATGGCCACTCCATAATTAATAAGGAAGTTACTTTGATGGGTGCAAGCGTTCCAAACTCTTGTGTAGAAATAGGTACAATATAGGAGTGACAATATAAGAAAATCCTTCTTTGAACCAGTTTGGTTGGGCAAAGATATGCAAACATTGTTGCTCCAATATCCGCATGTATAGCATTGAATGTGCCGGAGAGACTACGTAGTGGCTACTCCTCCACCAATGTGGATGGGAATATGACTATAAATGCATGGAAAATCTTAAGTATGAATCCATAATAAAATTACACTGTGATTTCACACCTAGCTTTGTATTCTCAAAACATGTACTTACAATGTGTTGGAAATCGAGGAGGTTGTTGCAATTGCATGCTTAACATTGAGAAAACATGTTGCACAATGGATACGGTCCCCTTGTCTTTGCGGTTCTTGAAGCCAAGGAGCTTTCCTTTCAAATGATGATCCAAGTTTGCACGATTCTGCACACAACGAGGGCCAATAGCAGATGGTTGCACGTATACCCAAGCACCTTTGGTGAACTCTTGTGGCACCCACTCATCGCCTATACTTCTTCTCTTGTGGCATGCAAGTGTTTTGACCTCGTCCTTTGGCCGCCTTTGCGAAGTAGAGCTATCTATACTTGAACAAAGAAAATTAGGACAAGGAGTAGGACCTTGCTTATTGCTACAATATAGGTGGGATAAAGTGATAAGAGAAGGTGGTTAACCCTTGCTTGGTGTGGCAATGGGAGGAGAAGGTGGATAACCCTTGCTTGGTGTGGCAATGGAAGGTGGCAAGGGAGGAGAGAGGAGCTTCCTTGCTGCAACAATGGAGATGGTGTAGAGAGAGAGTGTTGGAGTAGAGGTTGAGTGTGATGGTTACAACCAAGGAGGGGTTGGAAAAGGGGTTCTAGAGAGAGAAAATCACTTTTTGCCTAAGGACTACTTGTTGGGGGGGGCTCTAGATAGTAAAAAAAGATGTTTCAAAAGTTTTTAAAAAAGAATTGAATTTTAGGGTTTTTGGGTGCAGGTTTTGACTTTTTGAGGTCAAAAAATGCTTATTTAACCATAAAATAGGTTTAGGGGAGTTTTAAGAAGATAAGATTTGAGTTTTGGAAATTTTGAAACATTTCAAAATTTTGGGATTTTTTCATAACCGGATAAAAAAGGAGGGGTTGGAGGTTCCATATGCCCCCCCACCCCACCTTCTCACTAGGTAAAAGACCATTAAGAAGTGTAAAACTACTTTGTCCCCCTACATTTTTTAGGGCATAGAGTGTGTCCACCACCCTCTTCTCATTAGCTGGTCTCTAATTAACCTTAATCCCAAAGGGTGCCTAGAGGGTTCATATTTTTCCTAATGGGAGTAGAGATGTACTTCTATTGGCCTACCATGAAAGTGGACATACAAGAGTATGTTTCAAAATGTGTGGTATGCCAAAAGATTAAGTATGATAGAGGGAAGAAACTTGGATTACTCCAGCCGTTGCCAATTCCTAATTCACCATGGGAGAGTATATCCATGGATTTTATCTTTGAATTACCTAAGTCTATCCATGGGAATACGGGAATATGGACAATAGTCGACAGGTTTAGCACAAGCAAGCACACTTTATTCCTATCAAAAAGACTATTAAGGCACACCAAATGGAAACCCTCTTTATATCTCAGATTTTCAAACATCATGGATTACCAACATCCATCGTGTGAGATAGAGATCCTAGAATGACCAGTAATTTTTGGAAAGGTCTCTTTGAAAATCTAGGTACAAGATTGAATTTCTCTTTTACCTATCACCCACAAAACAAATGGCCAAAGTGATATATCCAATCTTACGATACTTGATCTACTAAAGACTTATGTTACAGAAGTAGATCAACGCTCACAATGGGAGAAGTACTTATCCCTTGTAGAGTATGCGTACAATAATAATATCCATACTACTTCGAGAAAAGCACCTTTTTTGATATCATAGAGGGAAGACCTAAAAGTCCCTTGCTACTTACTATGGTCCTTTTCAAATCTTGAAGCCAATCAATGTGGCTTATCAACTCAAGTTGCCCAACTATTGGCTCATACACAATGCTTTTTATGTGAGCCTACTTAAGCCCTAAAAGGAGAGCCACCAAGAGAACCAATTATTAAAGACCCTCCAAAAATCGTAGACCAAGAAGAGGTGCTACAACCCGAAGCTATCCTTTGGCATGAAGACAAGGTACTACGACATGGTAAGATTATCCAATGATATTTTATTAAGTTCAAAAATTATCCTTTTGAAGATGCTACATAGATGCAAGGAATACAGCTTAAGGATAGTATGAACCTTGTCAATGCCTAGAATGCTACACTAGAGTAATCAAATGTAAATGCTTTCTAAATTAACAATATTTTTGTCTTATATGACTAATCCTCTTTTGTGCACAAATTAAATAGTATGCATGCTTAGAATCGTGTTTGTGATGACGACATCACTCAAACACCAAGTAGAATTTGTCACTCTACTTTGGGACTATGATATGGACTAAAGAGTAGATATTCTTGCGGCAACTACATGTCCCAAGCACCAGATGGACTAGTCATCCATTCTGGAATGATCTGGTAGGGTGAAAAGGGATCCTCTACCCGCTAAGAAACGTAGACTAATGACTAAGACTTTATTTCTTCTACCTCATAGTCGAGGATGACTATGATTTCAAGAGAGAGGTAATGTCATAAAATCTAGCATCTAACCAACCCAAATGATTTTCTCATATTAAACTGATCATTTAATGTGGGAGAATAAATGAGAACAAGGGTTAGAATACAGACATGTGCTTATGGATCTGCCTCAACACGGGGCCAAGGTTAAAGGGGTCCAACTGAGAGATGATCTCTTAAAGAGAAATGCTACCTAATGGAGCTTAAAGACCTTAGGGTTAGCTTCATTAAAAACCTCCAAAAGTTAGTGTTAAAAAGTCCTTTGACCTTTGACAAGCTAGGGTTCACCTTGGGGTGGGAATCCTACCCAAGCATGAGGTGCTTGTCGTGCGTGCTAACTAAGGTGTTTGTGGGAACCTTGCCCAAGCTTGAGGTACTTCTCATGCTTAAATGACTAAGGTTCTTGAAGTGTTCAATTCAAACATGATCTCTCAAGAGGCATAAACAATTTTCATGCTTAAATGACCAAGGTGCTTGAAGTGTTCAATTCAAACATGATATCTTAAGAAGCATAAAAGACACATGTCAATATCCTCCCCATTTGGCCCTCATGATGTGCTTGAATCCTATTGGATAGCTTGAAAGGGGTCCAATGAAAATTTAGATGCAAAAAAATAAATAATTTAGTTCTTTCTCTCAAAGAGAAAAAAGAGGACACGTGTCCAAATGATATAATTAAATAATACGAGAGAGAGAGAGAGAGAGGTGGACCAAGAATGAGAGGGGGTATACTCTCCCACACACACACGCACACAACACACACATACACTCTCTCATTGTGTGAAGTGAAAAGTGCAAGAGCTCCATCTCCTTCTCCAAGCTTGTTGAGAAGTTAAGAGCCTACACCAACACTCTTGGTTATGGAATGCAAATCCAACCAAGAGCCATGCTTCAACGCCATCTTCTTCATCTTCATTACTATGTTATTATGCTACGCTAAGCAAGAAGAGTGATGATAAGTGAGGAACTATTTCTTTCTCCTATGAATGATTCTTCTTCATTAGGAAAAATATGAACACCAAAAGGGCCCTTTAGCTTAAGGGGTGATTAAGCATGGACCAATAGGAATAGGATGGTGGCCACAGCTATAGCATCAAAAAAGTAGGGTAGGAGGGGGCATGGGGGCCTATTTGTTCCCCTCATTATAGCTTTGTCCCCTAGAAAAAGAGAGAAAAGGGGGGGGCGGGGGGGGGTCCCTCCATTTTCATGGGCAGCCATAAAGTAACCCTAAAATTTCAAAAATTTAAAAAAATCTCTAAATCTCACTTTTCACTCCCCAAAAGCTCCCCTAACCAAATACATGGCCAAAAATCTATTTTCTTTCACCAAAATCTGCATTTGTTAGCCATTATCCTCTATTCTACCTCCTCCTCCTCCTCCTCTCTCTCTCTCTCTCTCTCTCTCTCTCTCTCTCTCTCTCTCTCTCTCTCTCTCTCTCTCTCTCTCTCTCTCTCCCCCCCCCCCCCCCCTCCAAGATTTCCACAGCTACAACGGATATGGAAGCTTTCCATAGCTACAACACATATGGAAGATTTCCATAGCTGCTCAACACGCTCTCCTCTCTATGTGCTTTCCCATTTTCATCTACACTTCCACTGTCCTCTCTCCCCAAGATTTCCATGGCTACAGCACTTTTGGAGACTTTACCAAGCACCTCTTCTACCTTTTATTCTACCCCTTCATAGCCCATCATCTACAAGCTATCCATGGCTATGGTTGTAGCACATATGGAAGCTTTCATAGCTGCAACACATATGGAAGCTTTCCATAATTGCTCACAATATAAACAGACACTCTCTCTCTACGTGCTTTTCGCATTTTCACTACACTTCCACTGTCCTCTCTCCCCAAGATCTCCATGGCTGCAGTACTTGTGGATACTTTACCTAGCACCTCTTCTACCCTTTCTTCTACCACTTCATATCCAATCATCTACAAGCTATCCATGACTATGGCTGCAACATTGGGGTAAACTTCTCTAACCATCTTTTACCCTTCAGTTACACCTTCTTAGCTCATCATCTCCAAGCTTCCCGTGGCTAGAGCACCTATAAAAACTCTATCAACCACCTCTTGGCTCCTTGCCATGGCTGCAGTATTGTAATCCAAGGTTTTCCATTGAAGGTTTAATCATGTATATCTCCCTCTCTCCAAAAATATATACTTCTTCCTCTTCCTCTCTGTAGCAATGTATCTACTACTCATAGAAAGCCAAAAGATGATATAGAAAGGGTTGTCTTGTACAACACTAGAGATTCTATTGGGGAGTGGGTGCTTCAAGTGTTCCGCAAAGGTGCTTGGGTCTTCATGCAACCTGCAGCCACTGTGACTCATTGTGTTCGAGATTGTGACAACTTAAATCAACATTGGAAAGGGAGGCTGCTTGGGTTCAAAGACCATGGCGTCAATGGGACAGTGGTTTTTATTCAACATGTGTATTCAATGCCTAATATACATTTAGGGCACACTAATCCAAGACTTTTTCCACATAAAATGTAAGTTGCTTCTCTTTGTTGTTGCAATACACATATGCATTGAATTGACCTATGTGTTCAAGTATGCTAGTATGTTTATTTTGGGCCATTTGATGTCTATGTAGATATATTTACATCAAACTTGGTGAGCAACAACAATTAAGAAGTCTCTTTGGAACCTTTCAAGATTTTCATGTTGACATTGGTGCCATGATGATTTCCAGTCTGCAACCATCAATGCTAATCAAAAGCGGAATCTTCTTCTACACACACAAAATAGTGCCCGCCTCTGAGTGGCTACAGCCTAATGTTTGTCATACATCTTATCCATAAAGGAGAATATGGTTTTTGACGTTCTTTCCTTGTTGAAGTTTGAGAAAGATTTTAGGTTTGTAGGTCTAACTCGATGTTGTCTCGTGCATGTTTTTGTGCTTTTATTTAAGGCCCTACCATTCAATGTCACACCCACTATATTTATATGCAAGAATATGTCCTTTGAAGCATCACAACCCTTGTTAGGAGAGAATTGGGGATTTATAGAGGGTATGCATCAGGGGTGATAGATATTGATGCAAGATAGTAGGGGCTTTACGTATTGGGATACAGTAAAAATTTTGCACAACTTTGTATATACACTTCCACCTAGAGTTGTGGATGAGTAAGACAGGGAAATGGATACCTCTACAAAGCCTTGAAGGGAATCTTGTGACATTTGACATTCATATTACAATACCAAATGAGACAAAAAAAACTATCAGTGATTACTTTGTTGGGTTTTATTTTCCAGTTGAAATACAAACACAATATCTGTTTTGGCCCTGGTGGTGCAGAAGTCCTCTGTCCACAAGGCAGCGAGTTTGGGCCAGACGGGGGCCTCGTCTAGCTGAAACACGTTGCCTTGTGGATAGGGGCCTTCTGCACCACCATGTCCAAAACAGATATAATGTGTGCATTTCAACAAATGGCACTTGAAGCCTGTTGTGAAGGTTTTGTAGCACTAGCCAACAGAATACTCATCCACAACTCCTCGTCTCCCCCTCCGTGTTCAATGGCATGGTGTGCAAGAACCACCCGACAATGTACAAAATACTTATAAAAATTTATTGAACACAAATTAAATACAAAGAGCTCAATTGACATAAGAAGCGAGACATTCCAAAATGAGTAAGCATCATTTCATTTCCAAATTTGAAGTCATTACATATCCGTTCCTGCAAAAAGGTGTTGTTGTACATATTACTAGCTACAAGTTCGCTCATATCTGACGGGCTAGTGCCAAATCTTTTTGCATTATAGTTACATGCTTGGCATGGATAGCACACAAGTTGGTATCCTCAAATAAACCCACCAAGTATGACTCTTCAGCTTCTTGAGTCCTTCAAGGCTGATGGGTTGCATGCGTAACTTATTGTTGTAGCTTTGCACAATCTCCCCGCATGTCCACGCAAAAGGAGCCCTTCGGATGAGAAGTTCCACACACTTTTAATGATGTCGAATGTCAGCAAAGGATCTGCTAAAACGGCGCGCTCTGCAAGGTTGCCTATATATTGCAGCTTGCCCGCCTTGTTGTAAAACTTTGTTTTGTGATAGCGCTTGGGGGGTGGGTTGCATCCTCTAGAACAATTTTTTGTTTCTAGACTCGTCTTCTTGAGGTCTTAACAATAAAAATATGACACTCATCCTCTCTAGCCTTCATTGCTTCACAATTTGGCATGCGTCAAGCTTGAAAACAAACACCAACTTAATTCCAAACATTGCAAGAGAAGAAAGGCAATAAGTGAAGGTCATACAACGACAATGAAAGCGAAACCTCACATTATTCTTTCCTCGCCATTAGCAGGTAGTGCATAAAAGACAACCATTGCTTGTTGAATCCTCTTCAAATGGACAAAATATTATTTGACATAGAGTAAGGAAACCCGTTGTCAATATTATCAACACAACTGCTTGCATTGGTAGCTTTCTTAGCACTTTGTGGAGATTGTACAAAGATAGATGAGGGAATTGTCTCCTCAATGTGCAATTAGTGACCTAGATGTGAGAAAACATCTTCATTGGAGGCCCCTCTAGCAAGTTTCACCTTGCGTGTTACTGGGAATACATTCTCAGTAACTTCTCGTTCCCTCAAAGCGTTCTTGAAGAGGCCATGTAGTGCAGTGTAACCCTTTGTACTAATGCCAACTTCATCACATTCCTTCTGCAAATCAACATCATTCACACGAGATTAGAAAACTTACGCATCACCTCCTTGGTTACAACATCATTGATATGTTTTCCTTTTGGTATGTGCAAGAGTGCTACAACATCTGCCTTCTTAAGGAAACTAGTAAGCAACCGAATGGGATCCTCTTGGCTTTGGCTACCACATCTCTTGGATGAAATTCATGCAATAATAAGAATAAAAAACAAAACAATCAACCCAGAAGCGACTTCATACATGTAGGAAATGATAGGGTATTCAAAAATGCACCTTGTAGCTATAACTCTTCTCTTCTGAGCACCACCTTTGGGAGCAAGGGTCTCTATGGATGAGAAGCTCCTCTTGTGCTCCTTTGCACCTAAAGGTGTCTCTTTCAAACTCAATATGGTATCCTCAAGCTTTGCAATCTTACCATCCTTTCTTCCACATGTTGCTGAAGAGTTTGTGCTTCTTTCTCCACATGAATGATTCTCTATTGCAGACGAGAATTGTTATGAATGATAACTTGGTGTTGATGCATCCACCATTGCACACTATGAGCTGTGATAGTGGAAAACTGCTTGCAGTAGCCAAGCTGACCTGGCTCCCCTCTACCTACATATTGCAAGAAGGTAGGGAGACTATTGAATGTTGGATACACATTAACCAAAGGGTCATTGGGGTAGAGCCAACCATCCACCCAGAGGTCCACATCTATGTGACCTGCACTACAACATTGTTGTGTTGTATGTAAGTCATAACGCTTGGAGGGTGCAAGCTCCTTTGACAACCAGATATTTACGCGTTTCTTTTTTTACCGTGATGATCGTGCTGTGGATGGGAGATTTGTATTGTCATTTGTATCCATATCATGGAGAGATGGGGTTGTATAGCATAGAATGAAGGAGGTACAGAGGGGCCAAGGCAGAGATTATGGGTTGTATATTATGCGTTGCAAAGACCATTGTGTGTTATGAGCTCCAATTGAAGACAATTGCTTGCAGTATCCAAGAAGACTGTGCTCCCCTCTATCTACATATTGTAACAATGAAGAAAGGCTATTGAATGTTGGATACACATTGATGGTTGGATCATTAGGGTAGAGGCAACCATGCACCTAAAGGTCCACATTGGTGTGACCTACACCATGGCATTGTTGTGCAGTTTGCAAGTAATGACGCTTTGAGGATGCAAAGTCCTTTGGCAGCCACACATGTAGAGAAATCATTTTCGAACTTGGCGATCTTGTTGTGTATGGGAGGTTTGTAATGTCGCCTAGCTCCATGGCGAGGGGAATAAAGCTGGACTCAAGCAAGAGTGGAGAGCTGCAGCAGAGCCACGGAGGGGAGAGGTGAAGTGAAGAGCTATGGGATGGGGAGCTGTAGGAGAGCTAAGGAGTGGAGTGGAGAGCTATGGAATGGAGATCTTTGGGATGGAGAGTTGCAACAGAGCTATGGAGTGGAGAGCTATCGGATGGAGAGTTGTAGGAGAGCTATGGAGTGGAGAAGAGGGCATGGAGTGGAGAGATATGGGGGGGAGAGCTACAACAAAGCTATGGAGTGGACCTGCAACAAGGAGAGGGAAGGAGGAAGAGTGTGTCCTGAAAATTAGGAGAGAGAAGAGAGAGGGACAAGAGTGAGAGAGGGAAGGAGGAAGAGTGTGTAATGAAAAGTAGGAGAGAGAAGAGAGAGGGAGAGGAGTGAGAGAGAGGTGAGTGATTTTGGAGGGAAATAAAAAAAAGGTGGGAAGTTGATATTTTGCAGGTCTAGTAGTGAGATTTTGAGAGAGAAAATTGATTTTTGGGTATACATATAGGTTGGGGAGAATTTTTGAGTAAACGTGAGGTTTTTTTTTTTGTTTAAAAAAGTGTTTTTTGGGATGAGGCTATGGACATCCTTGATGATGTGCCAAAAAAAGGGGTGGAGGGTAGTTATTGTCATAAGGACCACCACTCTTTTGGATGGACAGAGAATGTACCTATCCTCCCTCCCTGGCCTCTATTTAACCCTATAAAAAGCCTATGACATTCTTAAAAAAGGCCTATGAGAATACCCTCATTCAATGGCCTTGTCTCCTAAATCACACACATTTTCAGTCTTAATCCCTTAAAATTAGGGATCCTTACAAGGCCCTTTTGGGGTTCATATTTTTCCTATTGTCCCCTTCCCTACCCTCATTCCCCGCTAGCTCTCTCCACCTTCGAAGGTGTTTGAGGCCTTGGCACTGAGGCTTGGGATAGTTAATTCTTTTTGCAAAGTTTATGCATGTTATGCTTTTGATGCATGAAGCTTTCCATCTTCATTGCATCACCTAGGTCACTAGGAACGCAGAGATTGTATTGTACCAAGTTTCTCTTGATGGGAGAATCTATAATATAAACGCCTTCTGGAATGGCGACCGGCTCCAAGTAAATCCGGTCCTCAACTATTGTCATATTCTTTAATACTCTCTCTTGCAAAATTATTGTTCATGCCAAGTTAATCAAGTACTATGTTTATGTTGCTACCATCAATTAAGTTCACCCTCTATGTTCTCAAAGTAATCTCACTCTAATTCTCTTAATTTCGCTATTCTCAAAGTTCATAGGCCATTTTCATTACAAACTCATGTGGACCAGAGGTCTTGACTGCTACATTGAGGCTATGATACAACCCTCGTGCACCACTTAGTGTGTGTTACTTCCACATTGGATAAAGAAGAGGAGGACTCAAGAGGCAGCTATTTCACCATGTGCATTACTTTCTCCTTACCTTGGGCAGCATATTTCTCCTTGGGACAATCGTTTTTTCCGTGTCCACTCCATAAACATGTAAAACATAATTTTTCCCTTTAGCCTTCTCAAACTCTTCACTAGAGAGAGAGAGTCCCTAGATGCCTTGGTCTTCTTGGACGCCTCATATACAGCTATTATAAACTTTCTTTTATTGTGCACATGTTGTGTGTGAGTATTTGCATGTGCAGTGGAAAGCACATGAGTGTTATGCAATGTTTTTTTCATCGCGATCCTCATGTATATGCACTTGCACTATGGCTTCCTTGAGCATATGGGGAACCTAGGTTTTGACATGCTGGAAATGGAATCAACTAAGACTCCGTTAGTAGCAGTGAGCAAAAGAATATTAGGCAAAGAAAGGGGAAGGGGCCTCGAGAAGGGACCTCCACTTTTCTTGGCCATGTGTAGGGGAAAACTTGTACTAGAGGGAAGGCAAAGACACCCTTCCTCAAGGAATTATGAAAAGGTTGGAAGATCTGGCGAAAGAAGGTGATAGCCCCATAAATCTTTCCTAACAAGTTTTATTCCTATTACAGAATGTGAATATTATGTTTAAATAATGATTGCTTTGTAGTGACTAAGGGGGACCACCCTCTTAAGCTCTCATATCAACCCACACGCACTTGTTGAAATGTATTCAAACTCTCCATCTTGCTTACATCACGATAATGCGAGAAATACTCCAATAGTGTCTTATGCTGAAAAATAGAGCACTTATCCCAAGCAAAGCAATTTATGTCCGCTTCATTTAAGGGCATAAATTCTTTTTTGAATACAGTCTTAAAGGCAGCCCAAGTTTGTGGTATGATGCCCTTCTCCTTGAGAGACATGCACCATTTGTAGGCCTTGCTTTCCAGTGTCAGACTGCCTTGACTGTACTTAGAGTACACCCTGGCCGCACGGCGGCCGGAAAGTGGTCGGAAAACAACCGTCGGTTGGTCGGTGGCCGGTCGAAAGTCAATGGCCGGTGGCCGGTGGCCGAATTCAATGACCGGTGGCCGAATTCAAAATTCACTACAACACTAAATGAAGATATCGACGCGTCTATATCGACGGCCATGCTTTTCCACGCGTATATCGACAACATTAGCGGGCGTCGCTATACGCGTCGTAATGTGCGTCGATATACGCGTGGAAAGGCTTTATTTGCCACGCGTATAGCGACGCGTATATCGACGCCAAAAACATTGGGGGGAAAAAGCGAAACCCACGCGCAGAGGCCATTTTCGCCTGCTCGGATCTTGGCCGAAACCTGCTGCGCAGGTATTATGTCCATCTCCACCCTCCCCAACCCCTCTCTCTCTCTCTCTCTCTCTCTCTCTCTCTCTCTCTCTACCTCTACATCGTGTGTGTGTGTGTGTGTGTGTGTAGGAAAGAGAGAGAGAGAGAGAGAGAGAGAGAGAGAGAGAGAGAGAGTGTGTTGGGGTATAAAGCCCAATGTGGTCGCCCAAGTAAGTGGGCGGGCCGCCAGGTATGTACACATATTATTTTGTAAAAACCTAATAAGAACTCAATATGCTCTACACATTACAGTAGAACGAGTTCACCATATCGTCGTGCTCTTCTTCTCGCACTCTCTCTCGCGTCGCACTTCCGCTCGTACTCCTTCAATTGGTATCAAAGCTCAGATCGAGGCTCGGGGCAGCACTGCAGGAGGCTAGAGTCACCAGCCCAGATTGGAGTGAAATTCGACAGGCGGAGACACGGCCCCAAATCTCGTGGGAAAGGCCAAAGGGCTTGGTGTTGTCAGAATTTCATTCTGAGGTCATCTCGGCCACCGTTCGACTTCGACAAAGGTCTGCGCAGGCCATTTTCGACTATGTGGTCTCGACGGGTGCAGATCCGACTCTGCAAATTTGGGGTTTTCGGCCTACGACTGCAGGTGCTAAGGATATCGACACTCCCAGAGTGTTGATTTGTGGCTGTCTACACATCGAAGGACGGCTCAGAGTTCTTGGAGGCGTGTCACATACGACAAGGGCGCATCTACACACAGACTATAGGCGACATCCACTAGTTCATCAGGTAGCTTGTGTTTGCCACTTGATATTCCAGATTTCATCCTGACATTGCAGGTACTTCCACATGGGATGTATTGTCAGAGATGATGTATGTCTGTTGAGGGTTTGCTGGCTGTGAGTCACGCAGCAAACAACCGCCACAGCGGTTACAGCATACAGTGGGAAATTTGTGGATGTATGACTTTGTGGGAAGTCTATGTACTGTCAGATTTACTGCAGCCTTTGTTGAGGGTCAAGTGAGGTTTTATTGAGTTGGGGGATTCTCGAATGTTGAGATCCTTTCGGTGATACAGGTCTTGGAGCGATCCCTCGAGCACCCTTAGATAGGCAACTAGGATGTATTGACTGTGAGTTAGACAGTTGGGATTGCATCTTTGCTTTACTGCCGTTGAGGCATTGTCACAGTCTATGCTTACAGGACAGTGACAGGACAGTCAGAGACAGTACAGGTGCAGGACAGGTTTACCCGCAGCTTACAGTGTCAGAGAGACAGTGTTTTTTGAGCTGTTTTTTGGTCTGTTTTTTGAGTACACCAGAGCCATTTTACAAAGGAGACTCTGCCGAAATTTATGCAGAATCTGAAGCTTTCTTGGTTCATTTGACAGGTTGATATTGGTTCAGAGGTCAGTTTACAGGGGAAACTCTGCCGAATTTTTCCCAAGAAAGTAAACCACTGTGAAGCGTAGCTATGGCTGGATCACAACACACTGCTCTTTACAATATCAAGAAGCTGGATGGAACCAATTTCCCATTGTGGAAGAAGCAGATTTGGCACGTGTTGGTACAAAAGAAGCAGATAAAACCTATAAAGCTCAAGGGGATAAAACCAGAAGATATGGACGAGGATGAATGGAGTGAAATGGATGAATTGGTACTTTCTACCATTATGCTGACTTTGGCAGAAAGCGTTTACTTCAATGTAACAGACGAGATTTTGGCTTATCAAGCATGGTTAAAGCTGAGTGATCTTTATGAGAAGGAGAGTGCAGCTTCATAGGTATACTGGCTTAAGAAGCTTGTTGACTTGAAGATGAAAGAAGGGACACCTATGTCCAATCATCTGAATGAATTCAACACAATCTATAGTCAGTTGTCAGCTCAAGGTGTCAAGTTTGATGAACCTGTTAGAGCTATGTTCCTGTTGATCACATTGCCGAAAAGTTGGGACACTTTTCGCACAGCTTTGAGTAATTTTGCACCTCCAAATGGTTTGAACATAGCAGGTGTAGAAGGAAGTCTGCTTACTGAAGAAACCAATAGAAAGACAATGGACAAAGGCAAAGGAACAGCCTTAGTTGTCAGGGGAAGGACCAAAGAAAAGTACAAAGGTGGAAAGAGGAATCAGTCTCGTATCAAGTCCCGCAGTGCTAAAGGCAAGAGTGACATAGAATGCTACCATTGTGTCAAGAAGGGTCACATGAAAAGAGACTGCAGAGAATGGAAAGCAGAAAAAGGCAAAGAGAAAGTTGAAGACCATGGTGAGAAGAACAAGTCCTCAGTGAAGATTCAAGAAATAAATGTGACAAACACTGTTGCAGAGGATAACAGTCTAGTGTTAGGAGACATCTACTTCTTGAAGAATACAATGGACTCAGCTCTTCTTACAGCATCTGATGGAAATGCATTGAGTGACTGGATTATAGACTCAGGGGCATCACTTCATGTGTCTCCAAACAAGGAGTGGTTTACTTCTTATGTGACCACTAAAGATCATGTTCGGCTAGGCAATGGGCAGACATGTGAGATCTTAGGTGTTGGAGATGTTCAATTGAAGTTTCAGAATGTCTCTTCTTTCACACTGAAGAATGTGAGACATGTTCCCGCAATTACAAAGAGCTTGATCAGCACAGGTTTACTTGATGATGCTGGCTACGTCACCACTTTTGGACAGAACATGTGGAAGATATCCAAGGGTTCTATGACAGTAGCACATGGAGTAAAGTCTGGAGGACTTTACATGATTTATGTATCAAATGTCTCTAAAAATGTAATCAATGTAACCGAGCAGCCGAACGTTTCTTTGTGGCATAGCCGGTTAGGACATATGTCCAAGAAGGGAATGGAAATCTTGTCTCGTTCTGGTTATTTGCCTGGCTTTTCATTTAATGATTTTGAATTCTGTGAACATTGTCTGTATGGTAAGAAAACACAGCAGCCACATAAGCATAGAAGCAGTAGAAGAGATACACATTTGACACTTGTTCATAGTGATTTGTGTGGACCTATGCCTAGCCTATCTCTAGGGGGATCTTCTTACTTTATGACATTTATAGATGATTACTCGAGGAAAGTATGGGTTTACTTTCTCAAGCACAAGGATGAAGCGTTTAGTGTTTTCAAAACGTTTGTGACACTTGTGGAGAATCAGAGTGGCAAGAAGCTTAAATGCTTACGCACTGACAATGGTGGAGAGTATGTTTCAAAGGCCTTTCAGGACTTTTGTGAGTCAAAAGGTATAAAACGTGAACTTAATGCTCCTTACAATCCTCCTCAAAATGGTGTTGCTGAGAGGATGAATAGGACCATACAAGAGAAGTTCAGAAGTATGTTGTCTAATGCACAGCTGCCAAATGGGTTTTGGGCTGAAGCTGTATCAACAGCTGTTCATCTTGTAAATAGATCTCCTAGCAAGGTTTTGCAGAAGGATTCCGTGCCAGAGATGGTATGGTCAGGCAAAATGCCCTCATACAAGCATCTCAGAGTCTTTGGCTGTGAGGCATATACTCACGTTCCAAAGGAATTTAGGAACAAACTTGAGCCAAAGAGTAGAAAGTGCATCTTTCTAGGTTATGGTAATTCTGGTGAGATGGGGTACAGACTTTGGGATCCCGAATCCAGAAAGGTTGTCCGCAGCAATGATGTTTACTTTAATGAATCCAAATATTATTCTAAACCAGAGAGGGTTGAGGAGATTAGAAGAGTTGTCTTCCAAGAAGATGGACCTGCACGTGCAAGACAAAATGTTAGGGCTCAAGAGGAGCAAGGACATGATAGATTGGAACCATAGGTTGTGGATGAGCCTGAGCCACCTATTGTACGTAGATTTGGACGTGTCACGCGACCTCCTGATAGGTTTGTTCCATCTATGAACTATGTCATGTTGACTGATTGCAATGAGACTTCATGTTACAAGGAAGCAGTGCAAATGAAGGACTCCGGGAATTGGCAATTGGCCATGCAGTCAGAGATGACAGCTCTGCATAAAAACAAGACATGGAAGCTAGTTAAATTACCACAGGGCAAAAAGGCTCTACCTTGTAAATGGGTTTACAGGTATAAGATCACCGCTCATGATAGTCAGCCAAAGCACAAAGCAAGGCTTGTTGCCAAGGGCTTTAAGCAAGAACTGAAGGGGATCGGGGAGCACCACAAACGGAGAGTGAGAGAGAGAGAAGGAGATACACACACAATGTGGGTGGGGAGACTCAAAGAGTGAGCAGCCCCCTATACACTTATTCTATGTATAAGGTATACAAGTCAGTGGGCGCCTAGACTCTGGGCGGCCGGGCAAGGCACAGACGCCTATACCCCAACAACCTCCCACTTAAAGGCGACTGTGCCTTTAAGCAAGGGAACCTAGTCTAAAGACTACAAAAGGTGAGAGAAAACCGCTCTCAACCGATGCCCACTGGCTGGCTGTGATCGTGTGCATCCGGCTGTCCTGCTCCCGTGTAAGTCCATACACCACCAGACGTACCGCACACGTACTGCAAGTATGTACACAATACCTGCATATCTCCCTCGTGCACTATGCCATCATCAGTCAACAAATGACTGACAACCCCAACTGCAAATGCTCCCACTGCAGCTGCGATATCCGGTGTCAAGATCAACATCTCATACATGAGACCACCGAATGCTGATGCAATGCTAGCGGGCCCTGCTAGCTCTACGGAGCATGCATCAACATATATATCTCTGACTGACGAGGTGTGTGAGCCACATGCATCTCTTGACTGTCCGCAAAAGACGCATCAACCTGTCATGCAACCTCAGAGCAAACCAGCTGCTCTAGGTGTCTGCTGGAAGACATATCCTGCACAACTATATCCCCATGCTCACTATCGAGCACAGAAAGGAATGATTGCATAATCGCTGACATCTCAGCCTCCTCTGCAATCATCCACTCCAAACATGAACACTCAATCTGCTGTGACTCATGAGAGTTCTCATGCTCTAACTCCGTATGCATAGACTCTTGCACAATGTCCTCCTGTCGTGACTCACTAGAGCAAGACCGCTCTACCTGTCTATCCTACATAGAAGTATCTCGCACAACTGACTCTCTGCTTTGCTCAGTCACTAGCAAAGCATGCATGTCTGACTCTGTCACCTCTCTGTGTGACTGCTCAAGTCGTGCCCCAACTGTGTGCACAACGAGCTCACTGCTCTGCACTCCATGCAAAGCATCCTGCAACCCACAAGCAAAAGAGACTCGCCTGCTCTCTCGCTCTCTACCTGGCTACATGATCACAGAGACAGCACCGTCTCTCGCGTGATCCACATGCAATGGGTAACCTGTACCACTCCTGGCACCTCTCGCAATCACTAGCGAACCCAAATGCATCACAAAATCTCGCTCTCGTAGCGAAATCTGACATCCACAATCTCTAAGCTGACCAATCGAGATCAAACTCACTGTCAAATCTGGTACATAGCGCACATGTCGTAACAAGTAAGATGCACCACTCGGTAATGATAGTCTCACATCTCCTGCACCTACTATCGCATGCACCGATCCATCGGTCAAACGTACACTGCCAAGCATCCCGCTAGAATAGCTACAAAACCATTCACGATGCGGCGTGACATGAAACATAGCATCTGCGTCTAGTAACCACTGCGAAGGGAGTGCACTATCCACATGTATAGCATCTCCTGCATAGCTCGAGGTAAAAGTGACATCCCCGTCACTAGTATACTCCGACACTACATCTGCCTCAACTGTCAAAGCAACTGATTCCATGGCATCACTACATACATCTTTAAGACTGCCATGTCTCCTACGATGTCGCATACGACGAAAACAGCGCCGTCTAACGTGTCCAGAATGACCACAATACCAACATATCACCTGTCGGCGTACTTGTGAATGTACATGTCTCACACGAGTCCTTGATGACTCAGATCTATCATACATATCATGCGCCAAAGTGCTCTCGAAGTAGCCTCATACATAACAAGAGCATATACAGATTCCGCAAGGTGCAAAGAGAGTGTAGATAGTGCCATCTCCTCTAGCTCCTGCCACTGATCGTCAAACATGTTTGAAGGTCTACCTGCATCACCACTCAATGGTCGATGCAACCCTCGCTGTGTCAATGCATCAAGCATACACTCTCTCCATGCTGCAAAGTCTGACCCATCAAACATGCGCATTTCGGAGAGATCATAATCTGAGCGATCACCTGTCTCTGCCATGAGCACAATGTAGCAAACTAGAAAGCAAAATCACCTCACCAACAACACCTGGAAACTGTCTACAAATATGGCCAGAAACACAATGTAAAACCTGTGAGACACACTCCAAAATAGAGCTCCCACAATGTCAATACAAGTCAGCCCTAAACTGGCTCGAATCGCATCAACAAAAGTCTGCAAATATGGCTCAATCGCGCATAAATATCTGACAAAATTTTGGCAGAGTCTCCTTTGTAACTGGAGCAAAATCTCAACAGTAAACCTCAAAGAGACAATAATATGTGCCACAATGGCCAATCCGGGAATAAACGCGACCGGAATCACCTCACAAAGTCATACATATGAGCATACCCGCTCTTGCCGGAGTACCACTCAACGGCACCTCAAATGACATACATGTGAGTGATGATTGCTGCCAAAATACCTTTCAATCGATGACCAAATTTCTGCCAGATAACTATAGCAACATTTTGCAAAACCTTGCAACATCTGTCGCTATGCGCAATGCGAAATACGGCACACAAGGGCATACACAAGTGACTCCAAACTCCAACCAAATGATGACTGAAAATCACCTGTCAAAGTGGGAGTAAACTCAACCACTAAACTGTCAAAGAGCAACCTACGGATACGTAGAAGCTATGGCGAGAACCTGGATAAAATCCAACAGATTTTCTTCTATAAATTGAGTCAAATCTCAAATAATCTCAGCCACAAACAAATACACAAATCCATATATGGCATACATAGACCGCCAAGACCATGGCAACATAGCTCACTCTCGCATGAGTGGCTCTTTGGACAAATGCATATCCAAAAACCTGTGTACACCTATGAATTTGCAGGCTGCTGCAGAAAATACTCCGTGTGTGTGAGATATACCAAAAACAGTGTTTTTTGGACCCGAAAGTGCACAAATAAACCTGCTGCTGTACCTGCTATAATTCAAAGCATAATTTCAGCAAATAGACATCACCATCACGTCCGGAGCATGCCAAAACCCTGACCTAGACTCCTGGATCATGTAGATCTGACTCTGTATGACGGAGCTACGAAAAAAACTGTGTTTTAGAGCCCGAAAATGGCAAAAACGAGCTGCACACAGTTTTAAACCTGCTCCTGCTCCACTCTGCGTGATGCAATGTCCTCTCAATGCAAGCTCCAATGCAAGAGCTCTGCCACAACAGCATCCAAGCACTCGAATGTCAAGCTCTCCTCCGCCGAGCACTTCTCTAACGAGCTCCACTGAGCTCAAAAGCTCCTCTCACCAAGGAAGCCGCAACCGCCTCCTCGACCAAGCTTGACCACACCAAGCTCCTAAGATCCAAAGACAATGCTCCTCAAGCTAAAATCGCTCTCCGTGAAACTCCGCGATCGAACTCCACCGTCGAGAGCGAGCGAGCTATCGCCTCGAAGCTCTCAAAGCCGTCGTGCTCTCCGCGGTCACCATAGCTCTGATACCAATTGAAGGGGATCGGGGAGCACCACAGACGGAGAGTGAGAGAGAGAGAAGGAGATACACACATGATGTGGGTGGGGAGACGCAAAGAGTGAGCAGCCCCCTATACACTTATGCTATGTATAAGGTATACAAGTCAGTGGGCGCCCAGACTCTGGGCGGCCGGGCAAGGCACAGACGCCTATACCCCAACAAGAACAAGGCATTGACTTTGATGAAGTCTTCTCTCCGGTGGTCAAGATGACTACATTGAGATGATTTCTTGCATTGGTTGCCATATTAGATTTGGTGTTGCACCAAACGGATTTCAAGACAGCGTTCTTGCATGGTGATTTAGATGTGGAAATTTACATGCAACAACCAGAAGGGTTTGTTGAGAAAGGCAAGGAAGATTTGGTATGCCAGTTGTTAAAGAGTCTTTATGGCTTAAAACAATCACCAAGGGCATGGTACCATAAATTTCACAATTTTATGCTTTCTCAAGTCTACAAACGTAGTGAGTTCGATCACTGTCTATATACAAAGAAGGCTAAGGATGGTAGTTGGCTGATCCTTATTTTGTATGTGGATGACATGTTGATTGTTGGCAAGCACTCGGAAGAAATTTCAGCTTTGAAGTCAAAGATGGCAAAATCGTTTGACATGAAAGACATGGGTGAGGCAAGTCATATACTTGGTATGCGCATTGAGAGAGATAGATCAAAGAAGTTGATTTGGTTATCTCAAACAGAGTATATTGACAAGGTTTTGCAACGTTTCAATATGGAGAAGGGAAAGGCACTGAGTGTTCCATTGCCACCATATGTGAAACTTAGCAAACAAGATTGTCCTGTGTCTGAGGAAGAACAGGCTGAAATGGATAAGATTCCATATGCGTCTGCAGTGGGTAGTTTGATGTATGCAATGATTGCTACTCGCCCCGACATTGCATTTGCAGTGGGAGTAGTAAGTCGATACATGTCAAACCTAGGCAAGAAACATTGGGAGGCAGTGAAAGGAATATTGAGATACCTGAAAGCTACAAAGAGTATGCGTATATGCTATGGGAGTCAGGATCTAAGTGTAAAGGGTTTTACAGACTCAGATTATGCAGGTGACTTAGACAACCGAAGGTCTACGTTAGGGTATGTCTTTACATTGGCTGGTGGAGCAGTATCATGGCGTTCTAGATTACAAGATTGTGTAACTCAATCTACTACAGAGGCTGAATATGTTGCAGCATCAGAGGCATGCAAAGAATCAAGTTGGCTTAATCGACTAGTAACAGATTTGGGAATCAAAGAAGAGATGCCTGTGTTATATTGTGATAGTCAAAGTGCTATACAATTGGCTCGCAATCCAGTTTATCACTCAAAGACAAAGCATGTGGATGTGAAGTATCATTTCATCAGGGAAATGCTCGAGGATAAGCAACTTCAGCTTGTCAAAGTTCACACCACAGAAAATCCTGCTGATCTACTTACAAAAGGACTTCCCTCAGAGAGCTTTGCGCATTTTCGCAAGCAGTTAGGTGTAGGGTAGTACATCACTTCTCTACATCTCTTGTATATTAGCTTGTATAGTAGCTTCTCTCACACTTAAAGTACCACATTGGACTTTAAATGGGAGGTTGTTGGGGTATAAAGCCCAATGTGGTCGCCCAGGTAAGTGGGCGGGCCGCCAGGTATGTACACATATTCTTTTGTAAAAACCTAATAAGAACTCACTATGCTCTATACATTACAGTAGAGCGAGTTCACCATATCGTCGTGCTCTTCTTCTCGCACTCTCTCTCGCGTCGCACTTCCGCTCGTACTCCTTCAGAGAGAACGGTGTGTGTGTGTGTGTGTAGGAAAGAGAGAGAGAGAGAGAGAGAGAGAGAGAGAGAGAGAGAGAGAGAGAGAGAGAGAGAGAGAGAGAGAGAGAGAGGTGTGTATAGGAAATAGAGAGAGAGAGAGAGAGAGAGCAGTGTGTGTGTGTGTGTAGGAAAGAGAGAGAGAGAGAGAGAGAGAGAGAGAGAGAGAGAGAGAGAGAGAGAGAGAGAGAAATGTGTGTGTGTGTGTGTGTAGGTAATCAAAGAGAGAGAGAGAGAGAGAGAGAGAGAGAGAGAATTAATGTATGCTTAGGAAATTAAAACTAAAGAAAAAAAAATTAAAGAGAGAAATGAAATGAAATGTTATATTAACGTCTTCAAAAGGCCAAAGTGACCTATGAGACATGAGACAAGAAAGTTACAATGTGATGGATCTGATACGAAGTCAGAGTAAGAAAATGACAAAATAAAATATTATGGAATCCTAAACTGCTGGGTGTGGACTAAACGGCTAAACGAGCTAGTTGGGATAGGTAGATCTCCTCCATGGTCAGTACTCTGACCGGACGTTGTGCATGTCGAGCCAAAGTGACCTAGCTAGATCCTCTGATGCAGCCTCTGTCGATGTTGTGTAGTCCTCCGCAGTCGTGGGCATCTAGATCTCCCTAGATCAGTCGCTCGTTCGATCATTAGAGAGATAGGGAAGTAGAGAGCGAGAGCGAGAGAGAGAGAGAGAGAGAGAGAGAGAGAGAGAGAGAGAGAGAGAGAGAGAGAGAGAGAGAGAGAGAGAGAGAGAGAGGAAATAGAGAGATAGAGAAAGAGAGTTATATATATATATATATATATATATATATATAGAGAGAGAGAGAGAGAGAGAGAGAGAGAGAGAGAGAGAGAGAGAGAGAGAGAGAGAGAGAGAGAGAGATAGGGAAGTGGAGCTCCAGGAGTTATGGCAGAGAAATAGGAAAATAGAGAAATAGAGAGAGATAGGAAAATAGAGAAAGAGAGATAGCGAGAGCGAGATAGAGAGAGAGAAAGAGAGATAGCAAGAGCGAGATCGAGAGAGAAAGAGAGATAGCGAGAGCGAGATCGAGCGAGAAAGAACGAGAGATAGGGTACGTAGACAGAGAAGAAACTATGGAACTAAAAGAGGCAAAGGGGTTTTGCCTGCTACATGCATTGCCATGTACACCTGGGAGTGCACGTATGTGTCTACCCATATAGGATTTGACCAATAAAGACGAGATTTTGACCCGGTGGTCCTGATCTTCGTACACCTCTGGACCGAGGTGTACGGAGATTGGGCAAGACTAGAGAATGCAAGGTAGTTTACATTGTGAGGAGTATATATATATATATATTAAAACAACATTCATAATCATTGTAGATGGCAACGTCATCAACTAACATGGAGGAAAAGATTGCATGCTCGTGCACGCTCTGCAAGTATCAAATCCTGCGCAAGCGTAGGATATGTAATGAGCATGTGCACAAGTACGGAGAGTTTGCTAGAGAAACTGTACAGAATCTGCGATACGACTCCTACGAAACGGGCATTGATTTCCGCGACATAGCACCTACATCTGAGAGAGAGAAAAAAAAGATTATGCGTGAAGGTCCGACCAATATAGAGCCACGGATGGAAGCAAAAAAGGGCTTACAGATAGAAGATGACAGCATGGAGGAGATGTTGGATGCCTTCTTCCAGACAAGCGAGGAGAACGCGAATGAAGCAGCACCAGAAGCCGTGCGCCTATCTTCTGAAGACATGTTGAGAAAGTTGGCACGTCAACCAATCTATGAAGGCGCCAAAATATCTATGCTTCGTACTTGTCTGGCGTTTTTGAATCTTCAGTCAGTGTACAGGTGGTCAGATGCAAGCGTCACTGCTTTGTTTAGGTACGTAATTTACAAAAGAGATTTTCCGATTGCAAAGGTGATGTGCTCGGAGAGCTTTAATTTTAATTTAATGTGGCTTAAACAGGTTATTGCGGGAGCAACTTCTCCCGGCTGGCAATGAAATGCCTCCCTCCAGGCCAGACACAAAGCAACTTCTAACCTCAGTTGGCTTGGACTACAACAAGATTCATGCATGTCCAAATGATTGCATTCTTTTTCGCAATGAATTCGCAGATTGTCTGTCGTGTCCTAAGTGCGGAGCAATGAGCTACAAACAAGATGCAGTTGGCGAGACAGTGCCAGCTAAAGTGTTACGGCATTTCCCTATTATTCCTAGGATAAAAAGCATGTTTCGTTGTGGTTCCATTGCAAAGTTGATGCGGTGGCATTCTACGAATAGATCCACTGACGCAACATTTAGGGTGCCCGCTGATTCGAAGGCTTGGAGGCACATTGAAGATACCTGGCCACATTTTAAGAGTGAACCACGCAATTTGCGTTTGGGCATGGCAATGGATGGAGTCAATCCATTTGGCTTGAGAAGCTCGTCATGGAGCACTTGGCCGTGTGCCTTATCAATTACAACCTCCCACCGTGGCTTGCTATCAAGAAGGGTCATTTGATTTTAAGCTTGATTGTACCTGGTAAGTTCAAAGCAAAAAACATGGATGTTTATCTAGCTCCACTAGTTGACGAGCTCCAGGAGTTATGGCATGGGATCGACATAGCAGATGCGGTTGAACCAGTAGGACAATAGCATGCAAGGATCCATGGACTTCTTATGTGGACTATGCATGATTGGCCAGGATACGGAGAAGCTTCTGGTAATGGTTATTGATTTACAAAATTCTCGCTATTCGCAATCCCTTTGCCTTGGCCTGATTCATGCTTTGATATATGCAGGACTAACAACTTCGGGATACAATGCATGTCCAATTTGCGGGCATTCTTTGGATGTGCGCTATTCTACCTCTCTTCGAAAGACAATTTATCAAGGCCACCACCGTTATCTTCCAGATGGCCTTCACTTGCGCGAAGGCCAGCTCGATCGCGTCGAATGTCGTCCTATGCATGTACAAGAGTGGCGTCGCCGAAGGGAGCAACATGAGAGGCAACCTGTTCCAAGAATGAAACGTTTGTCCATTCTCCATACGTTGCCGTACTGGGGTGATCTACTAATTAACCATTTGCTGGATCCAATGCATATATTCAAGAATGTGGGAGAGCTCCTCTCGAAGACAATCATGGGAATGAAAGACAATCGAGCTTCACGAGATGATTTGCAGTCGGTTGGAAAGATGCCAGAGTTGTGGCCTTTCACCAATGCAGCTGGTCAAACAAAACTTCCAAGAGCGCCATGGGTATTGCTAAAAAATGAAGAGCGACAAGTGAAAAGGGTGATTTCAGAGTTCAGGACGCCAACAGGATATATGCGATGTCTCAAGACAGCATTCACCTGTGACGATCAACTGTCAGGGTTGAAATCGCACGACTGGCATAAGTTCTTGCAATTCATTCTTCCAATTGCGATCAAGGGGTGTTTAACAGAGGAAGTGCGGACCTGTATATACAAGATTTCAGAGCTAGTGCGGTGGATCTCTTCCAAGGAGATACAGGAGGAATCTATTGTAGTCGCAAGGGCTAACTCCATTGAGGCAGTTTGCATGTTCTAGAAGTATCTACCCACGAGCTGCCTAACTATCCAAATGCACTTGCTCGTCCATGTAGTAGATGAGGTTGCAGTGGCAGGTACAGTCCACAGCCGTTGGATGTTCTTTCTAGAGCGGTTCATGAAAACACTTAAGTGTTTCGTTCGCCAAAAAGCGCGTCTAGAGGGGAGCATGGCAGAAGGATGGCTGGTGCAAGAGTCTCTTGTATTGACGACCGAATTTCTATCCGTTTCTGACCCAGAAATGCCTCAACTGTGGAGCGATGAGGAGGATGCAAGACTGGTGGGAGAGGAGCCACAAGGGCAAGGGGTGCCAAAGAAAATGAACCTGGCCATGCGAGAAAAGATCATGAAGTTCTGTATACTAAATTCAGCGCCGATGCAAAAATGGCTTGAAAGGTACGAAGAAGAGAAAGAGAGACGCAATCTAGAGCGACAGGATTTCAGGCGAAGTCGAACGACTAGAGGCTTACCCTTGCCAGACTATCTCGCTCCTCTACCTGAATTCCCTACAATGGCATGGTTGGACAAGACAGTGAGAGCAGCTCGACAGATCGGAGAACCCATATCTCTAGAAGAGGAAGAGCTGGCTATTGGATGTGACTGGAAGTATCATACATACATGGCACTGTGGTCGCATGGAAAGCATTTCAGAACACAACAAATTGACAGCAGAAGAAACACGTTTGACAGTGGGGTAATGGTTAGTTTCATGCAAAAGAGCAGGGCCAGTGCTAGAGACATGAATGAGAGCACTAGCAACATGGATTACTGTGGTCTGGTGTCAGATATCCTGAATGTAAGCTTCAGGCGGTTTGAGATGTTTTTGTTGGATGTGAAGTGGTTCAAGGTGATTACTTCTGGTCACAATGCAACGGTACGCAGAGATGGAAACAAACTTGTGCAAATAGATTCTACAAAGACTTGGACAGATGCAAGCGACACATTTGCTCTCCCCGAACATTGCAAGCAAGTGGTCTTTGTATCGGACCCTCGAGAGCGACAATGGTGGTTTGTGGTTCAGGTTGCTCCAAGAAATAAACAAGTATTTGAAGGGCAAGATCTCCTGGAGGAAAGTCAGTCAGACGACGTCCAGGACGAAGGTATGGCAGAGGAAGCTGACAGATATACGAGGGATGACGTAGACCAGCCAGAATTGACACTTGTAGATGAAGATGCAATGGATGAAGACAATCTGCCAGAACGAGTTGGGACAGAGTTATGTTTGCAATTAGAGATAGACGATGATACGGTGCAAGATCTTATCGATGATGCCTCACTCGTTGAGTCCTAGGCCTGTAAGTGTTTGTGTGAAGACTTTGATTTAAAATTAAGCTTAAAGTTAATTTAAACAACTATGTTCTGACGCTTTATTTTACTTTCTTTGTGCAGGACTTTAGTATGGCAGACAAGATTCCAGATCCCGCTTCCATGAGTTCAGATGCATTCATGGGCTTCGTTACACGGATGACGCCTGCTCAGATGGCAGAGGCTTCTCAGTACTGGGTAGCCAGAGGCACGGGTACTACGTCTCCGGGCTTCACACTCGAGGGTCCGACGCCTAGGGGGGGACACCTACGGGGTTCATGACGCCTATGGGTACGACGCCTTCTTCTCCCATCACGGCCGCTTCGACACCTAGGGGTGGGGCAGAGATGGGTATGTCCTCGTCTCCGTAGCACAGGCGCACTCGCCGATCTCGACGATCGTCAGGTGGAGGTGGTGGTTGCTGTGGAGGAGGGTCCACAAATGCTTCGACCCCTCCTCGCTCACGACCCCCGTAATACCCAGGCACACCTCTCGACACACCTCTTGGCACACCTCGGACACCTTGGGGGGCACACGATCCTAGTGCCTCCAAGCTCTATACTATACGAGGAGATGGTTCTATTGACATGGATAGATTCGGGACTGAGATGCGACAGCGGATTTGCCAGCTCGTGGAGCTGCAGTTTTCGACCAGCATTCTGACGTCTTGGGATCAGCAAGAAAAGGAAAAATTCACTTACATAGTGGAGACCATCCTAAGAGAGTACCAGCCTGCTCCAGGTTCTTCCATTGTTTCGGCGCGGTGGATCAAGGGTGTTGCACGTGACACCATCAAACATCGACGAGATGCAGCTCGGAAGGCTTTCAGGACCGGCTCGCCGAAGCCTTCGGGCATCCCACACGAGACATGGCTGCAGATCGGGGAGGATGAGCGGACACAGCCACGCGATTCAGACAGCAGCGTGAGGCCGCGCAAGTACAACAGATGACTAGGGGGACATCTCATCTTAGCAACGGAGGCTTCGACACCTTTCCCTATGAGTTTGTGAGTTTCTAATCCAATCTTAACTATAGCGTTTTTTAAAACTCGATGAATCATGTATTCTTATTACTTTGATTTTTGTATAAACGTAGAATCTTGCGATGCATCGAGCTCCATCACGCGAGGAGGAGTCAGATGGATACACAGACGTATCTATGAAGTACTCAATGATCTTGAAGCTTCAAGAGAGCCTGTAGACTGGGAGGCCTTACAGTCTCGCTAATCGCTTGAGGTGAGACGTTAATATGTGTGAGTTGATTTAATTAAGTCATTATATGTGAAGTAATATCAATACTAATTTTGTGAGTTGTCCTATGTGCAGGTTGCGACGCCTAGTCATTAGTGGACCAGATTTCATCTATATGCTTTGTGAGACACAGACACGCTTCTCTCTCTCTTTTTTGTACAAACAGTTAGTGTTCAGACATTTATTGTTTCCCTTATGGTTATGATTATTGTCATTATCATTGTATAGACAGTTATTGTTTCTCTTTCTGGTTATGATTATGGTTATTGTTAATTTTGTTTATGGTTATGGTTATCTGCATTATGGTTTTGATCAAAGTGGTTATAGCTGGTTATGGTTTTAAGTTATGGTTATGCTTTTAAGTTATGGCTATGCTTTTCAGTTGGTACGGTTGTCTTTCATTGGACTTAAATCTCATGTGAGATCCTACATGGATAGCATGTAGGAGGCATATACATGATATGGTTTTTTTTGAAAAGTTTATGTAAAAACAAAGGGAACTCTGCCAAAATTTCTGCACGCGGGAGCATGGTTGATATTTTGGTGCTGCTCGCTTTCTTGGGCAGAGGGCAGGAAGTCTGGATGTGGCTGTGTCCATCTTTTAACTGGGTACAGGCCAGGCTACCTGTCCTCTGCCCAAGAAATTTTCTTTTTGCTATGGTCGTCGCTATGTGCGTCGCTATCCGCGTCGCTAATAGCGACTGGTTTCATAGCGACGCGGATAGCGGTGCGCATAGCGATGGGCCGCATCGATATTTGCGTCGATAACACGTTTTTTTGTTGTATTCTCAAGGGCGGCCACACATGGGCGGATTGGAGGGTCCGATTTGGACTTATCTACACAAGGGCGGCTACACATGGCTGCCTCTCTCATGAGAGGGAAGCCCTTTTGGCCTATAAAAGGAGGCCATTTCTACACACATTTCATAGTGTGAAGTTGATGCAACAAGGTGAGTGTGAGGTGGTGAGAGTGAAGCAAGGCGGGAGCTCCATTAAGGGTATAATCCCTTTGTAAACTACTTCTTGTTTTGAAGTACTAAAGCCATTGAGTGGCTGCTTTCCCATGGACATAGCCCACATTGGGTGAACCACGTATATCGTGTGTACTCTCTCTCTCTCTCTCTCTCTCTCTCTCTCTCTCTCTCTCTCTCTCTCTCTCTCTCTCTCTCTCTCTACTCTATAATCTCTTGTATGTAAATCTGTCTCTCTCCATTAAGTAATCTACTCAATTATCTATTTAGCTACGTCTTATTTCCTAACAACTGGTATCAGAGCAAGGTTTGCTCGTAGCTAAATTATTTCAAGGAAAGGATTCCTTGAATTGAGTGGGAGTTATGGCGGAGGATGGGAAGCTCAAGATTGAGAAGTTCAACGGCAAAAACTACCAACATTGGAAGATGCAAATTGAAGACTATCTCTACCAGAAGGACCTCTATTTGCCACTAGGCGGTCTTGCAAAGAAGCCCGCAACGATGGCAGATGAAGCATGGATTATCCTTGATCGAAAGGCATTGGGAACAATCCGGTTAACCTTAGTGTCAACGGTGGCCTTCAATGTTTCAGAGATGAAGACCACGGAGGACTTGATGAAGTCACTTGACGACTTCTACGAGAAACCATATGCATCCAATAAGGTATTTCTTATGAAGCGCTTGTTCAATCTAAAGATGGCAGAGAATGGTTCAGTTGCAGAACACCTAAATGACTTTAACACAAATATAAGTCAACTTCGATCGGTGAGAATCAATTTCGATGATGAAGTGCGAGCTCTCCTTATACTATCATCTCTACCGGATAGTTGGGACAGTCTTGTGATGGCTGTAAGTAATTCTATTTCTGGCACAAATACTCTTAAGTTTGATGATGTTGTGGGTGTTCTCCTAAGCGAGGAAATAAGAAGGAGAAGCACAGGAGAATCATCAAGTGCTACACTGTCAGTAGAAACAAGAGGAAGGCCTAAGGAGAGGTTCAAAAACCAAAAGGGTCATGATCGCTCAAGGCGGAGCAAGTCACGCACAAAGTCAGTTCTTGAATGTTGGAACTGCGGCAAGAAGGGCCACGTCAAGAAGGATTGCTGGTCCAAGAAGAAGAAGGAGATAGAGTCTCAAGACAACAAGCCAACATCGGAGGCCAATGTGGCAGGTAAAGTAGAGCAAGATGCTCTAATTCTCTCATTAGACAATGTGTCTAATTCCTGGATAGTAGATTCCGGGGCTTCATTCCATGCGACACCACACAAGCAACATTTCCAAGACTACACCAAAGGTAATTTTGGGTATGTATACTTGGGAGATGACGAAGCTTGTGAAATTGTCGGCAAAGGTACAGTTTCTATCAAAACTGCTAACGAAAATGAATGGAAGCTTAAAGATGTTAGGCATGTTCCTTCTCTTCGCAAAAATTTGATCTCTACAGGACAATTGGACAATGAAAGTCACAAAATTGCATTCGGAAACAAACGGTGGAAGATCTCAAAGGGATCTTTGGTGGTTGCCAAAGGAGAAAAGGTGGTACACTTTACTTGTGTATTGTTAGCACACAACCCATTAGGAGAAATATGAACCTTGCATGGGCCTTGTAAGGAATCCTAATTTTTAGGGATTAAGGCTAATGGTGTGTAGGGTTAAGGGGACAAGGGCATTCAAGAAGCTAGTTTTGAGTAGGCTTTTCTAGCCTTTTTTTTAGACACATGTAGGATGTGGACCTAGAAGGTCACCTTCTCTCTCTAGCTTTTTGAAAGTGAAGGGAGTAAAGAGGTGTGGCCACATCATCAAAAACGTGGATCACTAAGAGCCAAAATTTGACTTTTTTTTAAAAAAGTTATTTTTACTTATTTTTTACTTAAAACTCCCCCCCAACATATATCCATATCAAAAAAGCATTTTTTGACATTTTTTAAACTTACAAGCACTAAAAGTCCAATTTTTCAAAAAAAAACTCCCCCAAAAAAAAAAACCTTTCTTCTCTCTTCCTCCTCCCTCCTTTCTCCCTCGCTGCCCCTTCTCTCCTCCTCCTCCCCTCTCTCCCTCTCTCCCACTATCCCCTTCTCTCCTCCCATGTTCCTCCCTCTCCCTCCCTGCCCCCTTCTCTCCTCCTTCTCCACTCTCTCTCTCGCTCTCTCCCCCACTACTCCCTTGTCTTCTCCCATGTTCCTCTCTCTCTCCCTCCCCCCTCTCTCTTTTCATCCTTTGCTTCCTCATGCAACAACTACCATGGTGCTCAAGGACATCACAAATCGTATGCATATATATTTGCTTGTTCGCAACGTTTGCATCGAAGGCCGCACGTGAGGGTGAGCAGAGGTCATCCCAGGAACGTCGTAGCATCGGTGAGATGAATGTTGACGATTCTTCAATATCTTGCCAATACCATCACATATTTGAATAAAACACTCCTTTATGCAAGGTAACAATATACTTCTTACTTTTGATTGTGTTCTTCTTATCATAAACTTTGAAGTCTAAGGTGTTGCCTCTACTTGTTTTGTAGTGCTTGGCACAAAGGTTGCTTTTATGCACAAATAGTGAAAGGCTGTAGGTTAGAGAGGCCAAGTGTCACCACTTTTCCTCTAAAACAGTCTTCTTTGTTACATCTTGCAGGTAGGTGCTTCAAATCCATGCTTATTAGGGGTGGTAGTCTCATCCTAATGTATATTTTTATATTGTTTATTCCCAGCTAGATAGAAATACTTGCAAATTTGTACAACATATACTTAACAAGTGTCTTCATTATATAGCTTGCAAATGTTGAATTCATACATGTTTTTGTTACAAGGTGACCTCTTGCTATGCTAGTTGAGTGGCGTTGTTTGCAAGAACGGCTCAAGGAACTTGCATAACATGAAGCTTTTACGGTGGCACAAAGCTCTCCTCAGCGGCAATGTGGCTCCCACTACACCAAAAATCATTATGCTGACATGAAGAGATCCCTAGTAGGACAATGCAAAAACTTTTCATCAGCAGCAACACACTCTTTCCTAACATGAGGGCACTCCTACCAAAGAAATTTTTATGTGATAGGTCACCCCAGGAGCATACCATGTCATGGAATGGATGTAAGAACTATGACCACACTACTCCTTGTAAAGTGTTCACAGATGTATGTTTATCAAAGTTAATGAGAAGAAATTTGGACTTTTTTGTTTGTTGATGTGTAAGAGCACTCTAGGTCTACCATATTTTAGATTGTTTGATAAGTTAAATAAAATTTGTAGTCATTGAAAGTGTAAGTTTGTTTTTGTTTGGTAAGATTGTACATGAGAAGACATAATAAAGTATAAGAGATCTTGACGGAATAAGCCTCGATTAGATTCCTACCATGCACTTGTGACACCAGAACTCTCCTTGAACCTTTTGATTTCTATCATTGTGGGAAGTCTAAGGGTGGTCTATTTTCAAATTTTTAGCAATAACCTTTTTTAAAAGGAAATTTTGGTTATTTTAAAGTTTGTACACAGTCTAGGAGTTCATTCTGATTGTTTTCCTTCAGTTTCATTTTTTGATCGAGGGCACTCCTTGGAAACCACTTTTGAAGGTGTTAGGATGAGATTTTGAGAAAGTTTTGTATGTAGGAAATGCAGTCCTTAACACAATAAAAAACATTGGTTCTCTGAGTATTTTCAGATTCCATGGTTTTAATGCCCGTTCGAGCCCGTAGATTAAGGAAAGAGTAAGAAATGTCTGTTTTACATCATTTTTTAAGAAATTGCCAACTTGCACGTTGATTTTTGAAAAATCCGAGTAGGATATGATTTTTTTGCATCACATGATAGTCGAAGAGCGCGACGAGATGAACAAATTTATGTGAGACAAGCCCAGACAGATTCAGAGCCAATTGAACACTAGAAGCTCTTGAAAACAGCCTAAAAGTCCAACTTGAATTATGACCATGCATAAAAATAAATCCTGTACTTGACCTTTTAGGGCCCTAGGGACCCTCAACATGAGGGGCCACAAGGGAATTTTTGGATGGCTGATTTGCACGCCCTTGTGGCCCCTCATGTTGAGTGTCCCTGGGGCCCTAAAATGACAAGTACAGGCTTTTTTTGATGCATAGCCATGAGATAGAATTGGGAAAATTGATGTATTCATAGAAAACTCCCCCCCCCCCCCCCCCCCACAATGGCAAATAGCTAAACATTGTATCATGCCATGCATAAAAATAAATCTTGTACTTGTCATTTTAGGGCCCCAGGGACCCTCAACATGAGGGTCCACAAGGGCGCGCAAATCAACCATCCAAAAAAATTTTGGATGGCTGATTTGCGCGCCCTTGTGGCCCCTCATGTTGAGGGTCCCTTGGGCCCTAAAATAACAAGTACATGCTTTTTTTGATGCATAGCCATGAGATAGAATTGGGCAAATTGATGTATTCATAGCAAACTCCCCCCCCCCACAATGGCGAATAGCTAAACATTGTATCATGCCATGCATTAAAAAAAGCTTGTACTTGTCATTTTAGGGGCCCAGGGACCCTCAACAAAAGGGGCCACAAGGGCGCGCAAACTGGCCATCCAAAATTTTTGGATGGCCAGTTTGCGCGCCCTTGTGGCCCCTCTTGTTGAGGGTCGCTGGGGCCCTAAAATGACAAGTACAAGCTTTTTTTAATGCATGGCCATGAGATAGAACTGGGCAGTTTAATGTGTTCATAGCAACCCCTCCCTCCCCCCCCCCCCCCCCCCCAAATGGCAGATACCTAAACCTTGTATCATGCTTATCAACCATTTTTTACTTCCTTGTGTCCATCCCCTGTTCTTGGAAATATCTTGGTCCCTATTTGTGCCTGGATGGGCATTTTACGCGCCGTTGTGGTCCCTCTTGTTGAGGGTCTCTGGGGCTTCAAAATGACAAATAGGGGCTTTGTTTTAATGTATGGCCATGAGATAGAGTTGTAGTGTTTGATGTCCGGAGTATTCACTATGTCAAATCTTCCTATATCATGTGCGTTCACCACAATGGATTGAAAGTAGCCCTTATAGGCCTTACCTACACATGTTTCTGTAACTTTACAAGAATATAAATTCCCTTCTGTTGAACACATGTGCTATGTTACATATACTTTAGTGAAATCGCAAGGTCAAAGGCCTCACAAATTTTGTGCACTCAGAACATTTAGCACTAGAAATCAACCAAACAAGGAGCCAATTTTTACTTCCTTGTGTTCACCTCGTGTTATTGGAAATGTTTGGGTTAAGCCATTTCTTTGGTATTTAAAACCACATGTGACCCCTATTGTTATAGTATCCGACCAAAGGTTTCTTGATTAGCAGTTATATAGATTCGAGTGATACATATCTTCTATGTTAACAATGCATGTATCTATAATTTATGTTTACACTTTCTCTATCCAAATGAGCTACATAGTAAAAATCAAATCCGCAATTCAACAATTAAGTTCACAAGGTGATAGCTATTGGTATGATCTTTAACAATACCAAATAAATAGCTACCAATAGCGAATGAATAGGGATATTTAAGAAGGTTTGATACCAAAAACTTGTCAACACTACTCAAAAAGGTGGAAACTCAAAGGCTTTATAATATATATGATGAAACAAGAATCAATAATAATTCACCCCTATATATCTACACCTCCATCTCAAGTTGTCATTTCTCTAAGTCAAGCTTGGCATAGGCATAGTATGGAAACAATAACATTTTGGAAAGAAAGAATTTAGCTTTCTCAACTTTTGAAATGTTGCTATTGATATATATTCAACATCCCCAAATGAGGACATCTTGACAAAGGTTATGAGCCACTTGATAAGAATAACCATTAGTGATTAAACTGAAATCAAAATATTGCATGAATTTCTTCATGGTGGAATGATTAAGACTTGAAACTTCAAACATCTTACAGGCAAATCAGAATATCCAAAAAAATCAACAATATTTCTCAAATCTGTATGAAACTCCAGTAATCTAAATAAAATACTCTCACTCAGTGTGACACCATTTAACAAAAAGAAATGTTTATATTGCATTTATAGAGGAATCCAGCCTCATAAAAATAATTACAAATGGAGACAATGTTGTTGCTGTTAGGCTTCTCTTACAAGTATTTGTCTTTCTCATATAGAGATTCATATACACGAGTATTTGTGTGTCTATGACACTAGGGAAGATAGTAGTACTATAGGGATGGCTTTTCTAAGAGCTCCTAGAGAGTACCTATTGGTTCAAGATTCTACAAAAATCCTACTATTCTTATCAAAATCTTTTAACACGGTAGTGAAAGGTGCCTCACGGAACAAAAATAGAGTGATTTCCATCTCTGCACATGGTTGCTTGCTCATGTCCTCTCAAAACAAGTTGACTCTATAAGTAAACAACAGATTATGTGAGCACAAAGTTATAAAGTACAAAATGATATCATTATAATAATCTAATGACAACTATACAAAGAATAAATTATAAGAAAAATCTTTGATGACTCTCCATAAATAACACAACTTACTTACATTGTGAGACTCAATCACATGCTACAAAACTATAGATGGCGCACCAAAGCCATCAACAAAATAGCACCACCCAATGTTATGAGGTGTGAAGCCTAAACATTAAAATCCATAAAGAGGTTAATTCCCTCCAGCATGATAAACTTAAAGATGGAGATGATCTTAAGCTCTGAATGTAAGCTACAAGGGTAGTTTTCTCACCATTCTATCTTTATGTTGGATATGAATCCTTGCAATGCCCATGCACTATTCACACCTCCTGTTCTTGTGGTATGCAAGTCATGTGAGTTGATGCTTTTTCCACCTTCGGGAGTAGAGGTTTCCATGTAGTGCGAGTGAATGAAAGTAGAAGGAAGAGAATCTTGTTTCGTGTTGTAATGGAGGTGAGAGAAGGGAGAGGAGCTAGCTTGGTGTGGAACTATGTGGTGGGCAAGGGGAAGAGATGGGGAAGAAGCTTGCTTGGTGCTACAATGGAGATGGGAGAAAGCTAGTAGAGAGATAATGTTGGACTATAGGGGGTCATGTGGTTGTTGCAGCCATGGAGAGCTTGGAAAAGGGTTTGTAGAGAGAGAAAATTACTTTTAGCTATAGAATAGGTTTGGAAAGACTTTGGAGGGTGGAAAATGATGTTTTGAAATTTTTTGAAAAAATTTAATTTTTTGGAATTTTTTAGTGCACGTTTTTTACTTTTGGAGGTCAAAAATACTTTTTTGACCATGAAATAGGTAAGGGGACCTTTTAAGGAGGGAAAACTTGAAATTTGAAATTTTTAGTGTATTTTTAAATCCGGGCCAAAAAGTGGGGGGGAAAAGGTCAAAGTGGTCCCCCCCCCCCCCCCTCCCTTTCCCCTAGCCACCTCCCTTACCTCCTCACTAGGTAAGAGGCCATTAAGAGGTGTAAGGCTACCTTGTCCCCCTACTTTTTTGAGGGTATAGAGTGTGTCCACCACCCTCTTCCTATTGGCTGGCCTCTAATTAACCTTAATCCCAAAGGGCCCCTAGAGGGTTCATATTTTTCCTAATGCTTCAGCTTGTGCAGCAACTACAGAAGTTGACAGTGCGGTGTGGCACTACCGGCTTGGGCATATGAGTGCCAAAGGAATGCAAATCCTTCAAACAAAGAAGCTTCTACCAGGTTTGAAAGAAGTGGACTTAGAGTTCTTTGAAGATTGTGTTTATGGTAAACAAAAGAGGGTAAATTTTCAAAAATCAGGAAATGAAAGAAAAAATAAAAAACTTGAGTTGGTTCATTCTGATGTTTGGGGTCCTGCAAGTACACCATCACTTGGTGGCTCATTGTACTATGTAACATTCATAGACGATGCGACTAGAAAAACATGGGTTTATGTCATGAAGAATAAATCCGATGTATTTTCCATATTTCAAAGGTGGAAAGCCTTTGTGGAGAATGAAACAGGTACCAAGGTTAAATGCCTCAGATCCGACAATGGAGGCGAATATTGCAGCCAAGCTTTTGAAAGCTTTTGTGCTAGCAATGGCATTCGGAGGCAAAGGACAACCCCAAGGACACCTCAACAAAATGGGATTTCGGAAAGGATGAATAGGACAATCATGGAGCGAGCACGAAGCATGCGGCTACATTCAGGACTACCGCTTGAGCTTTGGGCGGAAGCTATAAGTACGTCTGTGTACTTAATCAATCGGTCACCCTCAACGACATTGGATGGGGGAGTTCCAGAAGAGGCATGGACAGGTAAATCGGTGAATTATGCATTTCTCAAAGTGTTTGGGTGTGAGGCTTTCATGCACATAGATAGAAGCCTAAGATCAAAGCTAGATGCAAAGTCCAGAAAGTGTTTCTTCATTGGCTATGGAGAAGGTGACTTTGGGTATCACCTATGGAATCCTGAAGATGGTAAAATCTTAAGGAGTAGGGATGTAATTTTTAACGAACAAAATATGTACAAAGATTACTTAGAAAGAAAACAAACAAAAGAAACAAGTGATGAGTACATGCAGCTTGAGGATGGGGAAGACTCAAGGACTACAAACGGTGACAATGTGCAACAACGTCAACTAAATGAGGAGCCTCAACCTATTCCCCGAAGATTTACAAGAGCAAGTAGACCTCCAGAAAGGTTTGTTCCTTCCTTCAACCATCTCTTGATCTTAGATTCTGGAGAGCCGAAATCATACGAAAAAGCTATGCAACATTAATCCAAAGAAGAATGGAGGAAGAGCATGCAAGTGGGGATGGACTCACTACATCGCAACCAAACATGGGAAATAGTTGAGTTGCCTAAAGGTATTCAAAACAAATGGGTGTACAAGGTGAAGGAAGAAGAACGTGGGAAGAAAAGGTACAAGTCTAGGCTTATCGTAAAAGGGTTTTCTCAAAAGAAAGGTATTGACTTCAATGAAATATTTTCTCCTGTTGTAAAAATGAACTCAATTAGGCTTGTCTTAAGCCTTGTGGCTGCTCATGATCTAAATCTCGAGCAAATGGATGTAAATACGGCATTCCCTTACGGTGACTTAGAGGAGGAAATCTACATGCTTCAACCAAAGGGGTATGAAGTAAAAGGTAAGGAGAAAATGGTTTGCATATTAAAGAAGAGCTTGTATGGTTTAAAGCAAGCATCAAGACAATGGTACTTAAAGTTTGATCGATGGATGTTGGATCATGGATTCACAAGATGCAACTCGGATCACTGCATCTACACGAAGAATTTGGGAGATGGGAAATTCATCATCCTAATGTTGTATGTTGATGACATGTTGATTGCAAGTGCTAATATGCAGGACATCAAAGACCTAAAAGAGGAGCTGTCTAAATCTTTTTCAATGAAAGATTTAGGTGCTGCAAAGAGGATACTTGGTATAAAAATATCAAGGGACAGGACGAAGAAGACAATAAAGCTATCTCAAGAAGATTACATCAAGAAGGTACTAGAAAGGTTTGCAATGCAAAATGCAAAACCAGTTTCTACACCTTTGACTGGTCATTTTAAACTAACGAAGGATATGTGTCCAAAGACACAAGAGGAGATAGCCTATATGTCTAAAGTTCCATATGCTGCACCGGTAGGTTCTCTAATGTATGCTATGGTCTGGACAAGGCCAGACATTGCACATGCAGTGGGAGTTGTGAGTAGGTTCATGGACAACCCAGGTAAAGAGCATTTGCAAGCTGTGAAGTGGATACTTAGGTATCTAAAAGGGACAACAACAATTGCTTTGTATTTTGGAGGAACTGATATTTTTCTAGAAGGGTATGCTGATGCAAGTATGGCAGGTGACAAAGATACTCGAAGGAGCACTATTGGCTATGTATTCACGGTTGGAGGCACAGCAGTAAGTTGGGCTTCAAAGCTGCAGAAAGTGGTTTCACTTTCTACCACGGAAGCAGAGTATGTAGCAATGACGGAGGCAAGCAAAGAAATTCTATGGCTTCACAGATTCTTAGAAGAGCTTGGATTCAAACAAGACAATTGTGTCTTGTACAAAGATAGCCAAAGCGCTATCCATCTTGCGAAGAGCTCAGCCTTTCATTCAAGGACAAAGCACATTGAGGTGAGATATCACTTCATACGCACTCTTTTGGAAGAGGGACAGCTAAAGCTAGAAAAGGTGCATACAAGTAAAAATCCTGCAGACATGTTTACAAAGGTGGTCAACAAGGAGAAGTTGAGCTTTTGCTCATCTTCAATCGGCATTCAAGGATAAGAAGCCAGGATGGAAAGCAGTCACAGGTTTGGTTTGGAGATCAGTCTCCAAGTGGGAGATTGTTAAGTATGGAGCCTGATTTACCCTTGTAATTTTCTGTGGTAAAAACGCACATTTGTAAGGCCCCCATTATGAGGAGAAGCCAACGTGCGTGAAGCAAAATCACTCGCTGGAAACCAAAATTTTCACGGCCAAAAATCAGGGACAACTTTAGGGGCCTCGGGGGCAAAAGCCCCCGAGACTTTTTTTTCCCTCGCCGGAATATTCCTTTTCGCCGGAATATTATGGCCGGACGGCGGCCGGAAAGTGGTCGGAAAACAACCGTCGGTTAGCCGGTGGGCCGATGGTCGGAAGTCAATGGTCGGTGGCCGGTGGCCGAATTCAAAAGCGGACTTGTATTCTCAAGGGCGGCCACACATGGGCAGATTGGATGGTCCGATTTGGACTTATCTACACAAGGGCGGCTACACATGGCTGCCTCTCTCATGAGAGGGCAGCCCTTTTGGCCTATAAAAGGAGGCCATTTCTACACACATTTCATAGTGTGAAGTTGATGCAACAAGGTGAGTGTGAGGTGGTGAGAGTGAAGCAAGGCGGGAGCTCCATTAAGGGTATAATCCCTTTGTAAACTACTTCTTGTTTTGAAGTACTAAAGCCATTGAGTGGCTGCTTTCCCATGACGTAGCCCACATTGGGTGAACCACGTATATCGTGTGTACTCTCTCTCTCTCTCTCTCTCTCTCTCTCTCTCTCTCTCTCTCTCTCTCTCTCTCTCTCTCTCTCTCTCTCTCTCTCTCTCTAATCTCGTGTATGTAAATCTGTCTCTCTCCATTAAGTAATCTACTCAATTATCTATCTAGCTACGTCTTATTTCCTAACAACCACAAACTATAGAAATTCCACCCAAGCACTACCTTTGACGATATTTGAACATCCATCGTCCAATCTGCCATTAGAAGCTATCAACTCATAGATAGCAATAAGGTTTGGCTAGAAACAACCCAATTTAATGGCAAAACTCGTAGTAGACATCATTTTTTCCAATCAAAAGAGGATGTTAAATCAATAATATCAAAAGATATATGCTTTGAAATTCTCAAAAGTTTGTAAAATTTTCACAATTTGCAAAGATTCAGTACTTTTAGAATTTACAGAGAGTCAGTACTCAACACTTTTCGTAGCTTGCCTCAATTACGTTTACTCGTTTGCTCTCTGACTTCATAGTCAAGGAGAAGATGGGGAGGGATATGGCCCGTGGGCACCCTCCCTTGACTTTTTTGACTTTGAAAGGGAAACTCGAATCTTGGCTGGACACATCAAGAGCACAACTCTACTGTCGTGAACTTGTCACGAAACGCAACAGCGTAAACTCAACGATGCCATGGGGAGGGATATGGCCCGTGGGCACTCTCCTTTGAATTTTTTGACTTTGAAAGGGCAACCTGAATCTTGGTTGGGCACATCAAGAGCACAAGATCCAGTGACGTGAACTAGTCAGCAATGCAACGTAAACTCAACGATGCCATGTGCGTGAAAAATTGTGCAGGTCCCCTGTGCAACCTCCCCCTTGCTAAGAAGGTTTTCCCACTACCTTTCTTTGTCTTCCTCATGAAGGCATGCAAAATTTTGCTAAAAAAGGACCACACCCTTGCGTTGCCAAAAATAGCTCTAGCCCTGATACCACTGTGAGACCACTATGAGTCTTAATGCCTACTCTCCGCACAATTCTAGCCTCTTATAGGCACCCTCAAGCTGTGTTTAGATCGGCCCTTGGCCTTACAACTCCATCCTTTGGAGATTCCTCAAGGGAAATGGGAAAGCATTTCCATGGAATTCATTACCAGTTTACCCAAGACTAATCGAGGGAATGACTTAGTGTAAAAGGTAGTGGACATGTTAACCAAAATGGCAAAGTTTATTGCCACAAAGAAAACGATTTAAACGTCAGAATTGACAAAACTCTTTATTGAACGTTGGTACAACTAAAGTTGGTCGAGGCTAAGAAGTGATCTATGCCAGGCCAAGACAGCAATCCGAAGTGCAGTGCAAAAGGCTAGGGCAGGCACCTAGGCCCTTGGCAGCCAAAGGGTAGCGGGAAAGTATGCCTGATGAGTTTTTTTAGGCCAAAAGTGTTATGCAATGGTCCAGATGGGATGGCAGATGAAGATGTCCGAAATGCCAAGTCAGAACTCTAGAATGTAGAGTTCAGCGTGCTCTAGAAGCTGGTCTAGACGGTTCGTTAAACGAAGCCCCCATGCTCAAGATATTGCAATTTAAAGAAAGAGTATGTATCAGATCCCCAACGGACAGGGCAGCTGGGGATAGGTGGCCCGAGCTGATGAGAGTATATATATGTATAGTGTTTGAGTTGTGGAGCATACCTATCTTCTTGGTTGCAAATCGGAGCTCTGGATAGCAAGATATGGTCAGTTGAAGATTTTTCGGGGGCCAGGTCTGTGCTCATTTGACTGCAGGGGGGAATGTGCCATTTTAGCCTCGCCAAGATTCTCGGTGGAAGGGTGTACCATGTGGAGTTAGCACGAATTGACTGCACGTCAATCAGATACTCGGTCGGTCGGATAAGGGAGACGAAGCTTGAAGCCTTGGAAAGTGAGAGGTTGGCAGATGATTTTTCCCAGGTTTTGTGGCCTTTGATAGCGAGCTCAAGTGAATTGGAAAACGGCGAGGTTGGCACTGCCAGAGACCAGCAAAGTGGGGATTTGGCACCACTTTCCGACTAGGTGATTGGATCACTAGGTGCCAGTTGGCAGACAGGAGAAAGGAGGGGAGAAATGGGTTTCCATGGGGGTGTTTTTTTTAAATTTCCAAAGCCTTGGAGGCCACTCAAAGGGGGGTACTCCCTAAGGCTGCCACGGGGCACGGGATGAGCCCACATGCGAGGAGGAGAGCAAATATGGTGCGCTATATAAGCTGGGGCGTGGCCCTTTTAGAGGCATGCAAGAGGGAGAGAGAGTGAGCTCCCTTCGTGAGCTATGGCTTCGGCGGGCCAGTGGTGCGC
Source organism: Adiantum capillus-veneris (assembly GCF_014529385.1). Classification (NCBI taxonomy): domain Eukaryota; kingdom Viridiplantae; phylum Streptophyta; class Polypodiopsida; order Polypodiales; family Pteridaceae; genus Adiantum; species Adiantum capillus-veneris. Next base: position 43,336,946 of record NC_140941.1, read on the forward strand.
GCACCCGTGCAGGAGGCAAGTAGAGGTGATGACGTGGCGCCCTCAAGGGGCAGTTTCCCACGTGGCCTCCAAGTTTTAAAGGAAAAGGGAGGGGGCAATAGCGACGTCGCTATTGCCTTCCCCCCTCAGGTAAGAGAGCAGTCCCACGGAGGCAAAGCATAGAGAGGGCCAGTTGAGGCCGGGTAAAGATAAGGGCAAGGCCAAGTGGGCCTAAACCAAGTGGCCGGATAAAGAGGGGCATGGGCGTCCGGGCCAAGCAAATGCAAAGGTAAAAAAGGACCAGATAAAGGGGAGAATCAAAGGTAAAGGGGAAGACCAAAGAGGCATTGCAATCAAAGGGTGCAAAGCTAAGCCAAGGTCAAGGCTAAAAAAGACAAAGAGGAGTCAAATAGAGGAAAGGGAGAGTCAAAGTAAAAAATGGAGCAGTGTAAGGTTGATGCCAATAGGGGTAAAAGTGAAGAGGTAAAAAATAAAAAAATAAAAAGCCTAGGGGGCAATAGCGACGTCGCTAATGCCCCCCCCCCCCCCCCCCCCCCAAGTGCAAAGAGTGAAGAAGAGAGAAATAGAGCAAAGGGGTGCCCTCTTCCCCAAATGATACCAATTCAAGGTGCCAAGTGGACCTATTAAATTGTAAATTCCCAAATTAAAGCCACCCCCTATAAAAGTAAAAAAAGAATCAAATTGAGGGCTTTTTTCTTGGCCTTTTGAGGTGCCGTTTGAAGCCTACAAAGTGGAGTTCTCTAGCAAGCTAGCCCCTTTGTAACTTTTGCTTGAAAACGGCCATGGTGATGGCATTGCAAGCTGGTGTATGTGTTTTTTGAAGTGCAATCAAGCCACAGTTGCCTCCCATGCTATTGTTTCCCCTTCCCCCCTTCTCTTTCTCCTGATTTTATGTCCCTCCTCGGTGCCGGCTGTGTGGAAGTGTGTGCCCCCCCGGACCGATGGTGTTTTGAGTGAGAGAGTGAGATTGAGTGGCTGTGAGCGTGTGTAAAGGTGGAGACAGGCAGTGGTAGTAGGTGTATCTTGTGTGGTGGTTTGTAGAGTGTGTGGGAAGTGGCAATTGAGCAGGCGGTGGTCTACTAGTGTTAGGTGTTTCTTTGAAGGTGTTTTCTGAGAGGATAGGGGTGTTGTGAATACCCTGAGCTTTAGAGAGGCCCTTTTGTTTGTGCTGGGCATGTTCCCCCATTCCCCCTCTCCATCTTCTGGTGCCCCCACTGAGGAGCACACTGATTGCTCCTAATTGATAAAAAAGAAGAGGTTTTTCGCGTTGGAAGTCATGGCAGGTAGAAGCTATGGACCGATTTTCACAGGAGAAGAGAGCCCTGACGAGTGGATGTCAGATTTCGAGGTGTACATGCTATCGCTGCGTATGACGAACGAGGATAGCAAAATGCAGACTTTTCCTTTGGTGATGCGTGGTAGAGCTAAATCATGGTACGACGCATTGGAAGGCGAGCCGAAGCAAGCATGGCCGGCTCTATGGGCGAGGTTTCTTCACGACTTTCGCAAGGAGACTTCCCCAGTCGAAGTGGATGCAAAGCTGAGACGCTTAAGCAAGATGTAAGTGAAGAGTTCAATTTTTTTTTAGGTCATTTTGAAGATTGTTGGGCAGAGGTAGCGGCAGCCATGCAATTGGCTAATGGAAACTACTTCAAGCTGGACAAATTCATGGCGTGTCTGCATCCCAAGGTGAGAGATAAAGTCGATTTCGAGAGCCCAGAGAATTATAATGGTGCGGTAGCCATTGCACGATCGAAGAGTAGAAAGATAAAGAAGAAGATAGAGTAGGGCGTGTCAGGCTACGAGACGATGGCCCATGTTCAACCGCAGAGTCCGAGAGAGGCTGGACATGAAGAAAATCAGGGAATTCGAGGTGTAGCTGTTGTGCCGCAAAATTGGGTGCGCACAGTGCAAGATTTATCCGAGTAGATGCAGGAGTTGTGGCTCAGTGTCATGGATAGAGGACAGCCAAGAGGAGCAAGGGGCAGGGCACGGCCATTGCCTGGTAGGTGTTACAATTGTGGAGAAGAAGGGCATTATGCGCCTGATTGTCCTCAACCGCAGAGAGAAAGAGGAGGTATGTACCCGCTTTTTGGTAGAGGTCGAGGTCAAGGGCAATACAATGGTCCGAGAGAGCAAGCGGTGGAGAATCCTGTGCAGCCAGCTCCGCAAAACGGAGGTGAAGTTCCAAGGGTAAACATCATAGGAGTTGACAAGCAGGATGTCAAAGTTTTGGCCAATAAGAGGGCAAGAGTTGAGAGGGAGACAGAGGTAGAGCGGGAAACTAGAGCTCGCAAGGGTAAAGAGAAGGTGTACGAAGGCAGAGAGCAGCCTGAGCCTAGCAAGAGAAGGAGGCATCACAAGATCAAGCAAGCGGATTTCCAACTAGGACGTGGCTATCCCGAGTACAATCTAGTGAGTGATGTTCAAAATCAAAAGGCAAATTTTACGTTTGGTCAATTGTTAGCCTTAAATCCAAAGCTAAGAAGGCAATGGTCCACAAGTGTTAGCACCAGACTACCAAGAGCTAAGGGAAATGTTCAAGCAGTGCAAAACATGGCTTTGAGGGTAGGTAGCCCCACTGATGTTCTTCCGCTTGTAGATGCGATTATAGAGAAGAGGATGCAGGTACAAGCTTACATAGATGGTGGAGCACAGGTTTGTGTCATGATGGAAGAAGCCATGAAAGAGACAGGGGTCAAGGCAGTAGTCAGGTCAAATGTGCGCATGAGGATGGCCAACCATGCTAAAGCCAGGTGTCTGGGTGTGGCGCAGGATGTGAAGGTCAAGGTGATGGGCATAGAGTGCCTAATTGACTTCTTTGTGATGAAAGCAAGGGATAATGCTTACCCTATCATTTTGGGTAGGCCATGGCTGTTGACAATAGGTGCAAAGCAGGATTGGGAGAGCAAAGTGTTCACTTTGCCTGACAAAGAGAGAGGCAGACAAATTGTACTTGATTTGAAGACCAAGGAGAGCAGTTCTCTTCCTATGGCAGTTAAAGATGAGGACGATACGACGAGCTATCAGTACGAGACCGAGACGGGCTATGATGAAGGTTATACTAGCACAGAGGAAGAGGAGAGCGAGGATGACATGTTGAAGATAGATGCAGACTTGTTCGGAGTCACCATAGACGACTCTCCACCTAAAGAAGAAGGTATGCAGCCTCAAGTTCATGGTTTAAGCATAGAGGAGGTTTCAAGTATGATAAGTGAAGACCTTACCAAAGGGGAAAGGGAAATCTATGTTCAACTGTGTGAATCCTATCCAAATCTATTTGCTACGGAGTACAAGCATTTGCGAGGTGCAAAAGGGGTGGAGCACAAAATTGTTCTTAAGGAGGGGCATAAACCTAAAGCACAGAAGCTGAGAAGACTAGGGGAAATTCAAAAAGAAGCCCTTTCGCAGGAGATCAGTAAGCTATTGGATGCAGGCATCATATATCCTGTGAAGGAGTCGGAGTGGGTCTCGCCAGTGGTCATAACCCCTAAGAAGAATGGGAAATGGAGAGTGTGTGTCGACTACAAGCCATTGAATGTCGTGACCAAGAGGAATCACTACCCCTTGCCGTTTCAAGATGAAATCCTAAACCAGGTGGCTGGGCATGAGAGGTACTCGATTATGGATTGCTTTTCAGGGTATTTGAAGGGGATCGGGGAGCACCACAAACGGAGAGTGAGAGAGAGAGAAGGAGATACACACACGATGTGGGTGGGGAGACTCAAAGAGTGAGCAGCCCCCTATACACTTATGCTATGTATAAGGTATACAAGTAAGTGGGCGCCCAGACTCTGGGCGGCCGGGCAAGGCACAGATGCCTATACCCCAACAACCTCCCACTTAAAGGCGATTGTGCCTTTAAGCAAGGGAGCCTAGTCTAAAGACTACAAAAGGCGAGAGAAAACCGCTCTCAACCGATGCCCACTGGCTGGCTATGATCGTGTGCATCCGGCTGTCCTACTCCCGTGTAAGTCCATACACCACCAGACGTACCGCACACGTACTGCAAGTATGTACGCAATACCTACATATCTCCCTCGTGCACTATGCCATCATCAGTCAACAAACGACTAACAACCCCAACTGCAAATGCTCCCCCTACAGCTACGATATCCGGTCTCAACATCAGCATCTCATACATGAGACCACCGAATGCCGATGCAATGCTAGCGGGCCCTGTTAGCTCTACGGAGCATGCATCAACATATATATCCTTGGCAATAGGCATCTCTAACTGACAAGGCGTGTCAGCCACATGCATCTCCTGACTGTCCACAAAAGACGCATCAACCTGTCATGCAACCTCAGAGCAAACCAGCTGCTCTAGGTGTCTGCTGGAAGACATATCCTGCACAACTATATCCCCATGCTCACTGTCGAGCATAGAAAGGAATGACTGCATAATCGCTGACATCTCAGCCTCCTCTGCAATCATCCACTGCAAACATGAACACTCAATCTGATGTGACTCATGAGAGTTCTCATGCTCTAACTCCGTATGCATAGACTCTTGCACAACGTCCTCCTGTCGTGACTCACTAGAGCAAGACCGCTCTACCTGTCTATCCTACATAGAAGTATCTCGCACAACTGACTCTCTGCTTTCCTCAGTCACTAGCAAAGCATGCATGTCTGACTCTGTCACCTCTCTGTGTGACTGCTCAAGTCGTGCCCCAACTGTGTGCACAACGAGCTCACTACTCTGCACTCCATGCAAAGTATCCTGCAACCCACAAGCAAAAGAGACTCGCCTGCTCTCTCACTCTCTACCTGGCTGCATGATCACAGAGACAGCACCGTCTCTCGCGTGATCCACATGCAATGGGTAACCTGTACCACTCCTGGCACCTCTCGCAATCACTAGCGAACCCAAATGCATCACAAAATCTCGCTCTCGTAGCGAAATCTGACATCCACAATCTCTAAGCTGACCAATCGAGATCAAACTCACTGTCAAATCTGGTACATAGCGCACATGTCGTAACAAGTAAGATGCACCACTCGGTAATGACAGTCTCACATCTCCTGCACCTGCTATCGCATGCACCGATCCATCGGTCAAACGTACACTGCCAAGCATCCCGCTAGAATAGCTACAAAACCATTCACGATGCGACGTGACATGAAACATAGCATCTGCGTCTAGCAACCACTACGAGGGGAGTGCACTATCCACATGTATAGCATCTCGTGCATAGCTCGAGGTAAAAGTGACATCCCCGTCACTAGTATACTCCAACACTACATCTGCCTCAATAGTCAAAGCAACTGAGTCCATGGCATCACTACATACATCTCTGAGACTGCCATGTCTCCTACGATGTCGCATACGACGAAAACAGCGCCGTCTAACGTGTCCAAAATGACCACAATACCAACATGTCACCTGTCGGCGTGCTCGTGAATGTACATGTCTCACACGAGTCCGTGATGACTCGGATCTATCATACATATCATGTAATCTGCGCCAAAGTGCTCTCGAAGTAGTCTCATACATAACAAGAGCATATACAGATTCCGCAAGGTGCAAAGAGAGCGTAGATAGTGCCATCTCCTTTAGCTCCTGCCACTGATCGTCAGACATGTTTGAAGGTCTACCTGCATCACCACTCAATGGTCAATGCAACCCTCGCTGTGTCAATGCATCAAGCATACTCTCTCTCCATGCCGCAAAGTCTGACCCATCAAACATGCGCATCTGTGAGAGGTCACAATCTGATCGATCACCTGTCTCTGCCATGAGCACAAGTAGTAAGCTAGATAGCAAAACCACCTCACCAACAACACCTGGAAACTGTCTACCAATATGGCCAGAAACACAATGTAAAACCTGTGAGACACACTCCAAAATAGAGCTCCCGCAATGTCAATACAAGCCTCGCCTGCTCTAGTATCACACTGCAATCCGTGAGCTAATCACCAAGCCCACACTGTTCGGTATCGATGCATACACACGCACAAATCTCCCACCTGCAGAGAACACTGCACGCAAATGCTGAGTGCAACCCGTAATCTCTACCTAGATCGCATAAATGATGCGCATAAAACTCCTGGGAAAATTTCGCCAGAGTTTCGTCACTAAAACGGCCACAAAACCATTTACCAAACTGACTGCACGCTCAAAACCATGAGCAACCAAAGCGCATCAAACCGCACTCCAAATGCATGCACCAATCTCCACACTTTGCATACATCATTGCAAACACTTGCAAATCTAGTACACAAATATCTGCTCTACCTGTGACTGCCAAAAACATGCTCGAGGCATACATTGCCGAGCTCAAAATGCAATCACATTAGTCTCCCTGAGCATCAAACCACATAAGGCATACATTGTATCCTCCCACCTGTGAGGAAACTTGCAGCAAATATCACTCTCACATCTGAGAGCAAACCATGTGTGGAATCCTCAACACACAATAAACAACTGCTGCTGCAAAAAATTCAGCGTTCAGAATTTTAAAATTCTGATATAACGAGCGCATCCGGAGCGTGCCAAAACCCCAAGGTAGACTCCTGGATCACATGTATCCGAGTCCGGGTGTGAAAGCTATGCCAAAAACCTCCGTTTCGACCCAAAAACGCAGCATAAACTGCCAAAAGAGGGCTGAAAAATGCAGCTCCTCAACCGTAGCTCGAATGAGGTTTCTGATGGCTTGAATGGCTTCGAAAGGGGGGTGAATCGTCAGGACACCTGCTGGAAACGCTCTCGAAAAGCTGAGTTTGCCGATGCCGAAGTCGAAACCCTGTTTGCACTCTTAAAAGTGTGCGCGCGCGGACGCAATTTCGGGAATGAAACTGGCTCTCCGCTGTCGTCGTGACTGTGCACACACGCGCTCCCTCCACACCTACGCTCTGATACCAATTGAAGGGGATCGGGGAGCACCACAAACGGAGAGTGAGAGAGAGAGAGAGAGAGAGAAGGAGATACACACACGATGTGGGTGGGGAGACTCAAAGAGTGAGCAGCCCCCTATACACTTATGCTATGTATAAGGTATACAAGTCAGTGGGCGCCCAGACTCTGGGCGGCCGGGCAAGGCACAGACGCCTATACCCCAACAGTATTTTCAGATAGGGATTGCACTTGAGGATCAGCTGAAGACCACATTCATATCTCCATGGGGTTGCTTCGCTTACCGCCGGATGCCATTTGGATTAGTGAATGCATATGCCACCTTCCAAGGTTGGATGAACAGGGTATTTGGTCCATACTTGGGCCGTTTTATTAGGGTCTTCATGGATGATATCGGCTGCTACAGTTCAAGGTTAGAGCACCTATCGAAGCTCCAATTATGCTTTCAAAGGCTTGATGAAGAAGGAGGTCAGTTGAACCCCAAGAAGTGCAAGCTAGCACAGCCTCGAGCACAGTTGTTGGGTCATGTGGTGTCACAAAACGGTATAGAGGCTGATCCCGAGAAGGTGAAGGCATTGGTGTTGATGGAGCCACCATCAGATGCTCAAGGTTTGGCTTCATTTGTTCATAAGTTGAAGTATTTGTCACGTTTCTTTTGGATGCTGTCGCAATATGTGCATCCTCTTCAAAAGAGGGCTCAACAAGTGCATGGCTATGAGTGGGATGAGGAAGCTCAAGAAGCTTTTGATAGGGTCAAAGAGATTTTGTGTCAGTTGCCAGCGGTGTGTCCTCCCAATCGAGAGGACGACTTCTATGTGTCTATGACAGTGGGCACAGTTGCTATTGGAGCAGTTCTATTGCAAAAGGTAGGGAGAAGCTACAAGCCGATATACTTCAAGAGCAGAGTGATGAGCCCAGGAGAGGCTACCTACACCGAGGCGGAGCAGTGGGTGATGGCTCTAGTCTTCGCTTGCAGGAATTTTAAAGTCCATTTAATTGTGTGTAAGTTTTTTGTGTTGACGGTGTCAGGAGTTTTTTGGAGCAAGGGATTGCGCATATGTACATACACATGCATGGTGCATTGAATAAAGGATTGCCCATTTTCCAGAGCCAGGTGGTTACGTAGGGCCTACATGTGTACAGGTATGACAACATGTACATAGTGCATCGGTTTTCACTATTACCAGTACCAGTGTGTTTTTTCTACAATAATGAGGAGTTGGTAGCGCTTAAAACTTCTCGAGGAATCTATCCGCGGGCCGACGACATGAGGTAAGCAGGTGCGTCAGGAGGCCGAACGGGGTCAATACTTGCACGTGGATGAGTACGGTTACAACGTGGATGTTTTCTTGTGATAATTATGCAGAAAGGTCATCATGAGGACCATCTTTTGGGGCCACTTCACGTGGTTGCGGGATGCATTATTGGGAAAAGCTGAGTGCCAGGTGTGCGGATGGTGCAAAAAGGTGACAACTATGCACTGCGAGGTCAGTTTTTGGCTTGTTCGGGGTCCGTTTGAGGTCATCTAAAGGGCCAAGGGTGCCCAAGTAATAAAGCTAAGTGTGGGAACTGAAAAAACAGAGAGAAGACCAGAAAAAACGTGGAGAAAAGAGGAGGAACAGCCGCAACTGTGTTTTTGGGGTTTTTGGAGCCTGTTTTGGCCGTAAACTGCTCATTGGAGGTCGGATTTGAGCACTTTGACATTGTAGACTGGGGTTTTGGGCCGTTCCAGACGCGATGGCGTTGTCCATTTTGCCAAATTCCTCCCTCTTTTTTTGTTGTTTTGGCTGTGTAAGTTTATCCTATGAGCGAAGTTTCTGCTCCAGTTTGTGATTGTATCTGGCTTATTTTACCCATATTGTGTGAGTTGTTTGCCCCATTGGTGTTGGCCCAAGCTCATTTGTATCTAAAAATCAGAAGTTCTCCTCTTTTGAGCTGAGTTTTTGTGTGTATGTGTGTGTGTGTGTGTGTGTGTCTCTGTGTGGAGTGGGAAAGTGGATAGTCTCTCTCCTCTCGCTCCATCGGTGTGTTCCCTGTCTCGGCCAGGTGTGTTGTGTAAGCCGAGTGGTGCCCCATAGTGTGTGTGTGTGTATCTTCCCAAGAGTCTGTGTCGGGTCGTTATAGAGGCCTTCTGTGTGTTTCCATCCCGCGCACATTCTTTTGGTGCCCCCACAGAGGATCTTCTTCAAGTACCTTCTGCTTCGAGCTTCGAGCTTCAAGCTTCGAGATTCGGGGCTATAGGTTACAGGGACAGGTACAGGTACATGTGATTCACATAGGTACAGGTAGTTGGAGTACAGTGATATACTAGCAGTGATTTGACTTGCAGTTGTTGTGGGTATGCATCACTTGGTGCCTATTTGAGCGCATTGTCTGCTGGATTGTACGTTACTTGTGGAAACTGCCATTGTACGTATTTGTGGAGCCATACTTGGTTGTATTTGGCAGTCCCTGCCATTTCTGAGACTTGACTATACGTGATTTGCATTAGCCTTCGTGTGAGGGTCGATAGCGTGAGGTTTTTATTGAGCTGGGGGATTCTCAAATATGGAGATCCTTTCGGTGATACAGGTAGCTGGAGCACCCTTTTCGTGACCTCGCCATACGCTATGTACTAGTGAGTCCTATTTGATGCTCGGGTTCTATTGTTGACAGTTTATGCATACATATACAATCTATATTTTGGGTTCACACTGCTCTACTTCTGGGAAACTCTGCCAAAAATTTTCCGAGTTGTGATGGCTGGTTTTTTGGTCTTTTGATCCATTTATGATGTTATGATGCTGAAATTTTGACAAATCAGAGGATAAGACAGGTGTGCTTTCTTGGGAGCTGCATGGTTGGCTTTAATGGATGATCAAAATGGCTCTCAATTCACTCCTTTTTATTTAACTCAGAGAATCCAGATAAATGTTCATGTGTCCAGGAAGATCTTTTTCCAGCAGTGCATAGTCTTTATGTTTGGGCCAAGAAGATTAAGAGAGATCCTGGAATGTCCTTTGCCTGTTGTAATTCCGATGATTAACTATGAAAACTCATTTGATGTGCATGTGTTTGTCCTTATCTAAAGTTGAGCTCCATTGAGGGTTCTGGGGATTGAGCCAGTCAAAAGTTTTGGGTTCTTGCACGTGTGTTCGAAGGGGTTCTCAAAGCATAGTAGCTTGGGTAGCCATGGCTTTCTCTTGTCCTGAATTTCATGGAAGAAGTGGTGAAGATAAGGAAGACTTTCTGGAGCAAGTCGAGGTGGCATGCATAAGCAACAATATGTGTGATGAGGAGAAGATTTTGAGGCTATTTGGATTGCTTTTGAAAGATGAGGCCCGTGTTTGGTTCATGGATTTGGAAGCTAAAGAAGCAGTGGCTTCTTCTTATGGTTTGAGTCTTGACAAGTTTATAGAAGCTTTTTTAGAGCGTTTCCAGGTTTTTAAAGATGCAAATGCAGTATGGAATGAGCTCAATGCTCTTAAGCAAGGTTCTTGTCAAGGTGTTGATGCCTATGTACAAGGTTTTACAGATTTATGGACTCGTTGGTGTGTTGCTCTTAAGGATGAGACCCCCCCTTGTTCATTAAAGAAAAGTTCTTTTGTTGATGGTTTGTCACCTTGGTTGCGGTTCGAGGTTGAGTTGAAGACGCCCGAGTCTTTTGAAGATGCGGTATGCATTGCAAAGCACAAGGAATGGAAGTTTAAGCGTCTTGAGGAACATGGTATCAGTACAATGCATGTGCAAAATGGATTTGACATGGAAGATGAAGTTAAGCCTAAGCAGGTGAAAAGTATCCTATCCTATGATGTTTCTCGTTTCTTTCCAAGGTCTGTTGTGAAGCGTAAAGAGGTCTTGCAGGTTGACAGGTTTATGGAAGAGCCTAAATAGGTGAGTAATGCTTTGGATACAGGATTGAAAAGTCTTGAAGAGGATGCATTGGCTACTGGTGTACCTTGTGATTCTGGGTGTGAGTGTGAGGTTGAGGTTATTGATGATGAGCACGTATCTTTGGATACTAGTTCCTTGGAAATTAGGGAAGAGGGCAAGGTTGAGAGCCATTTTGTGGATTTGTTGGATGTGGAACCTGTTTTGAAGCCATATTTTGATGCATGTGTAGTGATTGAACCGATTTGTGAGCATGGTTGTGGTTTAGAGCAGGGATCTGTATTCTTGGAGACTGATGAACCCATGCTAGAAGCTATGGATAGTGGTGCTAGCCATGATTATGATGTGGATAAAGTTATATGTGATGATGAGTATGCTTATGATGATGAGAAGGGGTTTGGCATATATGAGTCCAATCTCAGCTATGTGGATGCCTATGCTAGGGATGTGTGCTGCGGGGATACTTTTGTGCTTTGTATATCAACAACTTTACCTTCACACAATGCTTTTAGCTACTTGGGTGCATGATTTGCATGTTGTTGCTATGGCTAGTGAAGCCAAGATTCCAGGTGATGAGTCACTTGAGTTGGGTGTAGTGTTAGCCAAAGCGTGAGTCAATGAGTCTTGTTACAGGCTCCCCTCCAGCAGCGGGGCATGCACGGAGAGATGCATGGGCGCAGCTACTGGGATTATGGTATGTTAGGTTGGGGGCCCGGTGCTAACTCGTATCATGAATGACGAAGGGCGCGCGAAAAGACCATTTATACGGTGACGTATAGGATACGATATAGGCTTTGTTTTAAAGTGTTGTTATTAAACTAGATGAGAAGCCACGCTGCAAAATAACTCCTTTTCGCCATGCATAGACCAAGCCGACGATCTATCGGTTGGGTTGAATGTGGCATGCAATATTTATGCTTTTGGAACTCCAGATAGGGCGGATGTGTTACTTGGATATGCCTATGGTGCATTTTGGTTGATTGTTGACAAATGTAGGTGTGGTGTTATGATGCTTCTTGTGAATCAGGCGATATGCCTTTGGCTTTTTGATCCAGGTGGAATGAGCATCTACTAGTGCTGCTGCTGAGCATGAATGCTCTAGCAGGCTAGGGGGTGGGTAAATTATGTCAGGAGTTTTTTGGAGCAAGGGATTGCGCATATGTACATACACATGCATGGTGCATTGAATAAAGGATTGCCCATTTTCCAGAGCCAGGTGGTTACGTAGGGCCCACATGTGTACAGGTAGGACAACATGTACATAGTGCATCGATTTTCACTATTACCAGACCAGTGTGTTTTTTCTACAATAATGAGGAGTTGGTAGCGCTTAAAACTTCTCGAGAAAGCTATCCGCGGGCTGACGACATGAGGTAAGAAGGTGCGTCAGATGGCATCTAGTGGCGTCAAGAGGCCGAACGGGGTCAATACTTGCACGTGGATGAGTACGGACACAACGTGGATGTTTTCTTGTGATAATTATGCAGAAAGGTCATCATGAGGACCATCTTTTGGGGCCACTTCACGTGGTTGCGGGATGCATTATTGGGAAAAGCTGAGTGCCAGGTGTGCGGATGGTGCAAAAAGGTGACAACTATGCACTGCGAGGTCAGTTTTTGGCTTGTTCGGGGTCCGTTTGAGGTCATCTAAAAGGCCAAGGGTGCCCAAGTAATAAAGCTAAGTGTGGGAACTGAAAAAACAGAGAGAAGAACAGAAAAAACGTGGAGAAGAGAGGAGGAACAGCCGCAACTGTGTTTTTGGGGTTTTTGGAGCCTGTTTTGGCCGTAAACTGCTCATCCGAGGTCGGATTTGAGCACTTTGACATTGTAGACTGGGGTTTTGGGCCGTTCCAGACGCGATGGCGCTATCCATTTTTCCAAATTCCTCCCTCTTTTTTTGCTGTTTTGGCTGTGTAAGTTTCTCCTATGAGCGAAGTTTCTGCTCCAGTTTGTGATTGTATCTGGCTTATTTTACCCATATTGTGTGAGTTGTTTGCCCCATTGGTGTTGGCCCAAGCTCATTTGTATCTAAACATCAGAAGTTCTCCTCTTTTGAGCTGAGTTTTTGTGTGTGTGTGTGTGTGTGTGTGTGTGTGTGTGTGTGTGTGTGTGTGTGTGTGTGTGTGTGTGTGTGTGTCTGTGTCTGTGTCTGTGTGGAGTGGGAAAGTGGATAGTCTCTACTCTCGCTCCATCGGTGTGTTCCCTGTCTCGGCCATGTGTGTTGTGTAAGCCAAGTGGTGCCCCATGGTGTGTGTGTGTATCTTCCCAAGAGTCTGTGTCGGGTCATTATAGAGGCCTTCTGTGTGTTTCCATCCCGCTCACAACGGCTAATAATCTATTGCCAGAGGTGGTGCTACATTTGAAGCCAGGAAGGAGGATTATGAAGTGGGTATTGGAGCTACAGGAGTTCGAGTTCGAGTTCAAGGTAGATCACACGAGTCGGTCTCACCTGGCAGACATTCTTGTCAACAAGGCTATCGATTTTCCGGCCTATCCAAGGGTGGTACGAGATGAAGCTAAGGAGGAACCCGACTTGGAGGATGCTTTTACTATGTGATTCGATGGAGCATATCGAAGGGTAGTGCAGAAAGCAGGAGGAGGTGTGGTGATATACGACCCACACCGCAAAACTATATTTTCAAAGGCGTATGATCTGGAGGATGTCCACACCAATAATGAGGCGGAGTATCTCACTTTGCATTTGGGTTTAAAGCAGTGCATAGAGTTCGGCATTTCAAGGTTGGTGGTGAAGGGAGATGCATTGCTAGTGGTCAAGCAACTACTAGGCCAATGGCAAGTAAAGCGCGATTCTTTGAAGCATTGGTTCTTTTCCATCAAAAAAATGCTGAAGTCTTTTGAAGAAGTCCAATTCAAACATGTGAGGAGAGAGCAAAATCAAGAGGCGGATCAACTAGCTAGCAGCAAAGTACCGGTACATGTTGCAGGTCTATAGGTAGCCCTAGCCACTTATGACGGTAGAGAGACTCTTAAGGAGATTGAAGGCTTTTTGAGTACAGGGCAATGTTCAGAGGGCTTGTCCAAGCTACAAAAGAGAAGAGTGGTGCAAAAGGCCTGCAAATTCACACTGGTAGGTGAGGATCTCATGAACTCCGGGCGTGACGGAGCGCTTAGAAGGGTGTTGTACAAAGAAGAGATAGGGATGGTGTTGGCGCAATGCCATGAAGAGAGTAGACATCAGGGCAAGGATCAGGTTCTATTTCGAGTGCTTAGAGCAGGCTTTTGGTGGCCTTCCATTGTGAAGGACGTACATTACTGGTGCAAGACGTGCCACGAGTGTCAGGCTATAGGTGAAAGACGACTGGTAGCGGAGTCATAGGGTGCCATCATCGCACAACGCGCCTTCGAGAAGTGGGGTCTCGATGCTATAGGCCCTCTCCCAAAGTCTACTAGTGGTAAGAAGTACGTGGTGGTAGCCATTGACTACCTTACAAGGTGGGTCGAGGCCAAAGCAGTGAAAGAAGTGAATGCTAGTGTTGTGGATCAGTTTGTGTTTGATAACATATGTTGCCGTTTTGGTGTTCCATGGGTGTTAATTTCTGATAGGGGTCAGGGGTTTAGAAGCAAGCTCATGAATGCATTAGTGGAAAAGTTAAAGATTCAGCACAGGTTTTCCTCACCCTATCACCCCCAATGCAATGGTCTAGTCAAGAGTGCTAATGGTCAAATTGTCAAAATGTTAACGAAGTATGTGTATAAGCAAGAAGCTGAGTGGGAATCAAATCTAAAGAAGTGTTTGTGGGCGTATAGAACGTCCTATAAAGTGGCTACAAATTTCACCCCATTCGAGCTTGTCTATGGTAAGGAGGCGGTGTTGCCAGTGCATGCACAACTAGGTGCTTTAAAGGGTATGTGGCGTGTCAATGCTACTCAACAAGGAATTCTACAAGATCGGATAGCCAGTTTGGAGGCTTTGCAGATGGACAGAGAAGCTGCGGCAGACTATTATGTGAAGCAAAGAGAGAAGCGGATTGCTAAGTTCAATCAGAACCTGCCGGATGGGAAGATAGAGGAAGGAGACCTGGTCATGAAGTACGGAAGCTACCTGGATTTCACATTCCAGAAGAAGTTCAAGAAGAAGTGGACGGGTCCATATAAAGTGAAGAAGGCCTTTCCGAATGGGACATATCAGCTGGTAAGAGCGAATGGCAAGCTTCTTAGAAACAGGGTGAATGGTGTGTGGCTCAAACTGTATTTCGAGAGGGATCTAGTACCTGAAGTACAACAGATTATGGTCAAGGGGGGTGGGCAACCCACCTAAAGCATGCGGTGTGCAGGAGAAAGAAGCCGAAGCTTTGTATATAGCCTGTACATACAGTTATGCTTTTTTCAGTGCTTTTAATCATCAGTTTGGTGTGCCAGTTTTAAAGTTTGTACATATGCTTTTGGTCGAACATAAATGTTCGACGAGGGGGCTAGGCAATGATGGTACAACTAAAGTTGGTCGAGGATAAGAAGTGATCTATGCCAGGCCAAGACAGCAATCGAGTGCAGTGCAAAAGGCTAGGGCAGGCACCTAGGCCCTTGGCAGCCAAAGGGTAGCGGGAAAGTATGCCTGATGAGTTTTTTTAGGCCAAAAGTGCTATGCTATGGTCCAGATGGGATGGCAGATGAAGATGTCCGAAATGCCAAGCTAGAACTCTAGAATGTAGAGTTCAACGTGCTCTAGAAGCTGGTCCAGACGGTTCGTTAAACAGAGCCCCGGTGCTCAAGATATTGCAGTTTAAAGAAAGAGTATGTATCAAATCCCCGACGGACAGGGCAGCTGGGGACAGGTGGCCCGAGTTGATAAGAGTATATATATGTATAGTGTTTTAGTTGTGGAGCATACCTATCTTCTCGGTTGCAAATCGGAGCTCTGGATAGCAAGATATGGTCAGTTGAAGATTTTCCGGGCCAGGTCTGTGCTCATTTGACTGCAGGGGGAAATGTGCCATTTTAGCCTCGCCAAGATTCTCGGTTGAAGGGTGTACCATGTGGAGTTAGCACGAATTGACTGCACGTCAATCGGATACTTGGTCGGTCGGATATAGGGAGACGAAGCTTGAAGCCTTGGAAAGTGAGAGGTTGGCAGATGATTTTTCCCGGGTTTTGTGGCCTTTGATAGCGAGCTCAAGTGAATTGGAAAACGGCGAGGTTGGCACGGCCAGAGACCAGCAAAGTGGGGATTCGGCACCACTTTCTGACTAGGTGATTGGATCACTAGGTACCAGTTGGCAGACAGGAGAAAGGAGGGGAGAACTGGGTTTCCATGGGGGTGTTTTTTTAAAATTTCCAAAGCCTTGGAGGCCACTCAAAGGGGGGTACTCCCTAAGGCTGCCACGTGGCACGGGATGACCCCACATGCGAGGAGGAGAGCAAATATGGTGCGCTATATAAGTTGGGGCGTGGCCCTTTTAGAGGCATGCAAGAGGGAGAGAGAGTGAGCTCCCTTCGTGAGCTATGGCGTCGGCGGGCCAGTGGTGCGCGCGCCCGTGCGGGAGGCAAGTAGAGGTGATGATGTGGCGCCCTCAAGGGGCAGTTTCCCACGTGGCCTCCAAGTTTTCAAGGAAAAGGGAGGGGACAATAGCGACGTCGCTATTGCCTTCCCCCCTCAGGTAAGAGAGCAGTCCCACGGAGGCAAAGCATAGAGAGGGCCAGTTAAGGCCCGGTAAAGATAAGGGCAAGGCCAAGTGGGCCTAAACCAAGTGGCCGGATAAAGAGGGGCATGGGCGTTCAAGCCAAGCAAATGCAAAGGTAAAGAAGGACCAGATAAAGGGGAGAATCAAAGGTAAAGGGGAAGACCAAAGAGGCATTGCAATCAAAGGGTGCAAAGCTAAGCCAAGGTCAAGGCTAAAACAGACAAAGAGGAGTCAGATAGAGGAAAGGGAGAGTCAAAGTCAAAAATGGAGCAGTGTAAGGTTGATGCCAATAGGGGTAAAACAGACAAAGAGGAGTCAGATAGAGGAAAGGGAGAGTCAAAGTCAAAAATGGAGCAGTGTAAGGTTGATGCCAATAGGGGTAAAAGTGAAGAGGTAAAAAATAAAAAAAAAAAAAGCCTAGGGGGCAATAGCGACGTCGCTAATGCCCCCCCCCCCCCAAGTGCAAAGAGTGAAGAAGAGAGAAATAGAGCAAAGCGGTGCTCTCTTCCCCAAATGATACCAATTCAAGGTGCCAAGTGGACCTATTAAATTATAAATTCCCAAATTAAAGCCACCCCCTATAAAAGTCAAAAAAGAATCAAATTGAGGGCTTTTTTCTTGGCCTTTTGAGGTGCCGTTTGAAGCCTACAAAGTGGAGTTCTCTAGGAAGCTAGCCCCTTTGTAACTTTTGCTTGAAAACGGCCATGGTGATGGCATTGCAAGCCGGTGTATGTGTTTTTTGAAGTGCAATCAAGCCACAGTTGCCTCACGTGCTGTTGTTTCCCCTTCCCCCCTTCTCTTTCTCCTGCTTTCATGTCCCTCCTCGGTGCCGGCTGTGTGGAAGTGTGTGCCCCCCCGGACCGATGGTGTTTTGAGTGAGAGAGTGAGATTGAGTGGTTGTGAGCGTGTGTAAAGGTGGAGACAGGCAGTGGTAGTAGGTGTATCTTGTGTGGTGGTTTGTAGAGTGTGTGGGAAGTGGCAATTGAGCAGGCGGTGGTCTGCTAGTGTTAGGTGTTTCTTTGAAGGTGTTTTCTGAGAGGATAGGGGTGTTGTGAATACCCTAAGCTATAGAGAGACCCTTTTGTTTGTGTTGGGGGTGTTCCCCCATTCCCCCTCTCCAACGTCTCTACAAGCTATATGGCCAGCTCGCAGATATAGTGTCAGATAGAGATAGGAATTTTGGAGGCCCGGGGGATTCACCATGATAAACTTACCGCACCACGTAAGTGCAGGGGAGGGGGGTTTTTTTGCAAGTTACATAAGCGTATAAGTTAGGGACAAGCCCCCAATAATTTATCTCTCAAGCTTTAAAATAAGGGAGGGGGGTATCATATTTGGGGGGGGGGGGGGGGGAGGACTCACTCGGGTTGATTACTTGTAACAGCTGGTCAGTGATGTGTACTAGAACTCGAATGAGTTTAGGGAAAGTTTTTTATCAGGTCATATATAAAATTTTGCATCAAGACGGTCATAGATAACGGCTGATTTGGAGCAGGTCAAGGGTTGATTTACACCAACTTTGGATGGGTCAGAATTGGACGAGTAGCGAGAGTGCAGCCTGATTAGGTACATAGTTTGAAATTCAAACTAAGACACATTGAGGGCATATCATTAGAAGTGGTTCCTTAGTACGTTATCGGTCACTATGCTATACACTCTTTGACTAGTTTTACTCAATTAGATTATGTGAGACCTAAATTTTATATGTAAGGTAGGGGTATGATAGTTTTCTTCATTGACTGTCGTATAAGCGTAGAAAGGGGGGTCATATTCCCTAATAGGAGTCGTATATAGGGGTTTTATCAAAGTTGTCCGCTCGTAGGTGGCGTCCCGTTTTGTATATAGAGTGAATCCCCTGGGTTTGGAGGGAAGTCTTCAAAAAGCTAGATACTAATTTGAGCATGAGTACAACACATCATCCATAGTCTGATGATCAAACCGAAAGGGTTAACCAAATCCTAGAGGATCTATAATTAATCTCATAGAGATAGTGCACATAGAGTGTGAAATGCTTTAGAAGTTATTAATGTCATGAATTTGCATGCCCCTCCAAATTAGCCTTTGGTACACATTAGGGTACATAACACCTAGTGTCATTCATTTAGCAAAAGCAGATCCTAACCTGCATATCCATAACCATACTTGCCAATGCTTATGGCTAATGTTATGCTCATGATTCACGAGAAAAGGACTAAATACTTTCCACATAAAAATCATGCTAACATATTGGGACCATAATAGAATGTGAAAAGCCATCACATCTAGGTAATGAAATGATTCATTGAAAGAAAATAGCTTTACTACGTGTATAAACAACCATCCGTTAAAGTTGTTTAACAATACTTGTAACTTAGCAAGTTTTATTAAGTATCCAACAATTTTTGGCCACTGAAATTGTTTTTGATACAATGTGCTCATAATGGTCTAATAAACGGATTCGACCAGCACCTGGGGACTTTGTCACGACATATAATTGAAATAACAAGTGCCATTGTCAGTCCCATAAACTCATATTCTCCACATGTGGAATGTGTCTCAGATAAAGATGTCCGAAAGAAGAACATCCTTCAAGTACAAGAGGTACTTGTGTGTGGAGGTAACTGTAAACAATCAGTGACATAAGTGAGAGGGCCCTCATAAACTTTGCTCCACAGTGTCGAAACTAAACTCCTTGAGTTCCTAGACCATGTTGCTCCTCATGTGACGCCATGCGCCAAAAGAAATGCTACATGCAGGTCCATAACTACATAATGCAGAAATGTATTTCAGATAGTATGGCCCAAAATACTTTGCTCATACATGACCTTGTTATGTCTCTGAAGAGCAAAATGGATGAAAGCATTGAAGCTTATATATCCTACTTGAAGGAAATCAATCAAAGAATATTCAAAAATGAAATAAAACCAAAGCATATGCATACTTGGGGGTTGAACATAGGGTTCACTTACCCGAAGTGAAATGCACATGACCAAATCTTCTACCTGAAAAGGCTTAGTAACACTAATTGAAAGATTAGTGAAAATCAAGAAGTAGCGTACTAGTAACCCTCGCTGTTGCCTTTGAAATCCAAACCCCTTGGTTAGACTCTGCATGGAAACTACTAAAACGAGCAGGCAATGGTGACCAACATAGGCTACTGTGTATAGTAGTGATTGGAGCCAAGTTGGAAAGTTGAACTTGTCCACTATCCCTTGGCAGATTGCGGACTTCTTTCCTTGAAATTACAAAAAGGAGTTTGAGAGAGAGAGAGAGAGAGAGAGAGAGAGAGAACCATGTTGCTCTGCCGATATTGTGCCCTTGGCAACAACTTTCGAGTGTTTTCTAGTAGGATTTGCCATAAATCTGCAAACCACTCCCACTACAAAATCAATGTCTGATCTTGTGGCTACCATGGCATACATAATACTTCCAATTGCTAAATAATATGGCACCTTGGCCATTTATGCTTTTTCAGCATCACTTGGGAGCATCATTCTTGCTAAGTTTTGCATATGCCTGTACTGTGGTACTCAAGTAGCCTTCCCGCCCTGCATATTAAAAATTTGCAAGCCTTTGTGGATATACGTTGTCAGGAGTTTTTATGAGCAAGGGATTGCGCATATGTACATACACATGCATGGTGCATCGAATAAAGGATTACCCAATTTCCATAGCCAGGTGGTTACGTGGGGCCCACGTGTGTACAGGTAGGACAGGGTGTACATAGTGCAACGATTTTCACTATTATCAGTACTAGTGTGTTTTTCGTACAATAAGGAGGAGTTGGTAGCATGTAAAACTTCTCGAGGAAGCTATCCGCGGGCCGACGACATGAGGTAAGCAGGTGCGTCAGATGGCATCTAGTGGCGTCAGGAGGGCGAACGGGGTCAATATTTGCATGCGGATGAGGACGGACACAACGTGGGTGTTTTCTTATGATAATTATGCAGAAAGGTCATCATGAGGACCATCTTTTTGGGGCCACTTCACGTGGTGGCGGGATGCATTATTGAAAAGAAATGAGTGCCAGGTGTGCGGATGATGCAAAAAGGTGACAACTATGCACTGCGAGGTTAGTTTTTGACCTGTTCGGGGTCCGTTTGAGGTCATCTAAAAGGCCAAGGGTGCCCAACTAATAAAGCTAAGTGTGGGAACTGAAAAAACAGAGAGAAGACCAGAAAAAACGTGGAGAAGAGAGGAGGAACAGCCGCAACTGTGTTTTTGGGGTTTTTGGAGCCTGTTTTGGCCGTAAACTGCTCATCCGAGGTCGAATTTGAGCACTTTGACATTGTAGATTGGGGTTTTGGACCGTTCCGGACGCGATGGCGCTGTCCATTTTTCCAAATTCCTCCCTCTTTTTTTGCTATTTTGGCTGTGTAAGTTTCTCCTATGAGCGAAGTTTCTGCTCCAGTTTGTGATTGTATCTGGCTTATTTTACTCATACTGTGTGAGCTATTTGCCCCATTGGTGTTGGCCCGAGCTCATTTGTATCTAAATATCAGAAGTTCTCCTCTTTTGAGCTGAGTTTTTGTGTGTGTGTGTGTGTGTGTGTGTGTGTGTGTGTGTCTCTGTGTGGAGTGGGAAAGTGGATAGTCTCTCTCCTCTCGCTCCATCGGTGTGTTCCCTGTCTCGGCCAGGTGTGTTGTGTAAGCCGAGTGGTGCCCCATAGTGTGTGTGTGTGTGTGTGTGTGTGTGTGTGTGTGTGTGTGTGTGTGTGTGTGTGTATCTTCCCAAGAGTCTGTGTCGGGTCGTTATAGAGGCCTTCTGTGTGTTTCCATCCCGCGCACATTCTTTTGGTGCCCCCACGGAGGATCTTCTTCCAGTACCTTCTGCTTCGAGCTTCAAGCTTCGAGATTCAGGATTATAGGTTGCAGGTTGCAGGTTGCAGGTTACAGGTTACAGGTTACAGATTACAAGTTACAGGTACAGGTACAGGTGATTCACATAGGTACAGGTAGCTGGAGTACAGTGATATACTGACAGTGGAGTCACTTGCAATTGTTGTGGGTATCCATCACTTGGCGCCTGTTTGAGCGCATTGTCTGCTGGATTGTACGTTACTTGTGGAAACTGCCATTGTACGCATTTGTGGAGCCATGCTTGGTTGTATTTGGCAGTCCCAGCCATTTTTGAGACTTGGTCTGGAAGATAGTCATTTCTGAGACTTGACTATACGCGATTTGCATTAGCCTTCGTGTGAGGGTCGATAGCGTGAGGTTTTTATTGAGCTGGGGGATTCTCAAATGTGGAGATCCTTTCGGTGATACAGGTAGCTGGAGCACCCTTTTCGTGACCTCGCCATAGGCTATGTACTAGTGATTCCTACTTGATGCTCGAGTTCTATTGTTGGCAGTCTATGCTTACACATACATTCTATATTTTGGGTTCTTACTGCTCTACTTCTGGGGAAACTCTGTCAAAATTTTCCCAAGTTATGATGGCTGGTTTTTTGGTCTTTTGAGCCATTTATGCTGTCATGCTGCTGAAATTTTGGCAAAATCAGAGGTTAAGTCAGGTGTGCCTTCTTGGGAGCTTCATGGTTGGCTTTAATGGATGATCAAAATGGCCCTCAATTCACTCCATTTCATTTAACTCAAAGAATCCAGATAAATGTTCATGTGTCCATGAAGATTTTTTTCCAGCAGCGCATAGTCTTTATGTTCGGGCCAAGAAGATTAAGAGAGATCCTGGAATGTCCTTTGCCTGTTGTAATTCCGATGATTAACTATGAAAACTCATTTGATGTGCATGTGTTTGTCCTTATCTAAAGTTGAGCTCCATTGAAGTTTCTTGGAATTGAGTCAGTCAAAAGTTTTGGGTTCTTGCACGTGTGTTCAAAGGGGTTCTCACAGCATTGTAACTTGGGTAGCCATGGCTTTCTCTTATCCGGAGTTTTATGGAAGAAGTGATGAAGATGTGGAAGAATTTTTGGAAAAGATGGAGGTTGCCTGCATTAGCAACCTGATTCATGACCCTGCGCAGATGTTACGCCTTCTCCAAATTTGTTTGAAGAGTGATGCACGTGTTTGGTTTAAAGCATTTGAAGAGGAGTTGCGTGTGGCTGATCCACCTGTAAGGTTGAGTTGGGACAATCTACGACATGGGTTGGAAGTGGAGTTTGTGAAGATAGAAGATCCTGACAAAGTGTGGCAAGAAGTACAGGCTTTGGTGCAAAAGGAAGGTGAGCCAGTAGATGCGTACATACGTAAGTTTTCATTGGCATGGGAGCGAATGTGCAAGGCCTTAGCACCACACGTACCCCCGCCTGACATGATGAAGAAGGACAGGTTCTTAGCCTTTGGGAGAATATACGTTGGAGAGTGGAGCTAAAGAAGCATAGGACATATGAAGATGCACTAGAGGTATCAAGGAACAAAGAGTGGAAGTTGAGGAAAATGAGCCAGTTAGGGGTGGAGTCTTTGCCCATGAGGTCTGAATTTCAGCCTATAGAGTCTTTACAAGGTCGCATGTCAGGGGTTCATCACGAACCAGTGGTTCCTTTTACTACTCAGGTTATGCCAGCAGTGGTCACTACAGCAGTGCAAGATGATGGGCTAAGGCAAGACATGAGGCAAATGGTAGATTTGATGAAGAATCTTAGCCTAAACATGCTAGGTCAAGTGGGAAATAATCGAGGTCGAGGGAGGTTTGCAAATCAGCCAGGAGGTGAAGAAAGGCCTAGGAATGGTGTTGGACAAAGCAATGGTAGGTTTTGGAGGCAGACGCCCACATGTTATAATTGTGGAGAGTTGGGTCACATCAGCCCGCAATGTGATAAGCCACCAAGGATGGGGGGAGACATGTATCCATTGCCAAGACAGGTGCTAACTAGGTCAAATGATTATGGCATCGAAATTAAGGGAGACGAAGGAACCAGTGGACTGACCCAGGAGGAAAAGGGAAAGACAAAAGTGCTAAGTGTAGTCACCTTGGAGAAGGCATCAAAGCTAGAGGATACATTAGTGATGCCTATTGGGAAGAGGACCACAGAGGATAAGGAAGGAAGAAGTGCCCCAGGTCCTAGTAAGAAGAAAAGAAAGAGCAATGAAGGTGAGGATGTCAAGGCCAAGAGGAAAAGGAGAGCTCGTCGAAAGTTTCATGTTTCAGATTTTCCACTAGGGGATGGGCAATTAAGCTATGACTTGAAGGAGGATCTGATGAGCAAGAAGGCAGATGTTACTTTTGGGCAGCTTATAGAGATGGTGCCTAAGCTAAAGCGACAGTGGAAGAGGATGGTTAACTCAATGGAGAAAGAGCCAGAGAGAGGTTCAGTAAAGGTGTTGGCAATGGATGAGCTACCAGACATTTGTCCAATAGTAGATGTGTGGCATAAAAGGAAAAATTTGGGACAAGGTTATGTGGATGGCGGAGCCCAAATATGCGTCATAACACACTCATGCGTTGAGAAGATGGGTCTCACAGTGGCTGGGGTGTCAGGTTTTCGGATCAGATTGGCAAACCATCAGAAAGTAAAATGCTTGGGTGTTGTAAAGAGCTTAGAAGTGGAGGCATATGATGCAAAGGCAGTGGTTGATTTTCATGTGATGCCAGCAGGGTTGGGAGCATATCCTATTATATTGGGCAGACCATGGTTACGTGCAGTGGGAGCTGTTCAAGATTGGCGACATGGTACGATTAGCCTCTACGGAAAGACAGGTACCAAGAAGCTTTATAATATGGACACAAGGAAACGATTAGAGGAGCTTTATGAAGATGAGGATGGGTCTAGTGATGAAGACTCTTCCACAGTGACAGATGAGGACAGTGATAGCACTACCAGCAGTGATGAGGATGTTGATGTTGCATTTCTTTTGATGGATAAAGAAATCCACGAGTCTAGTTTAATCGCATTTGCAAATGAAGTTGAGGATGAAAGTGAAGGGCCTTATGAAGTGATTGAAGGGCTGATGCAAACCAAATTTGACTTGTCAAAGAAGTAAGAATTGATGACACAAATGATCAGTAGAGACCTCTCAGCTATGGAGAAGGATATATATTTGCACATGCTGGCTAGTTTTCCTGATTTGTTCATTACTTCATATGAAGAGATCAGAGGGTTCAAGGGCAAAGAGATGCATATAGAGCTGAAAGAAGGTGCTAAGCCAGTGTGGCAAAGGCTAAGAAGGATGGGTCAAGAGCAAATGGAAGCCTTGCGAGAAGAGGTGGACAAGTTGTTGAAGGCAGGGTTCATAGTCCCCGTGGAGACCACAGAATGGGTGAGTCCAATTGTAGTCAGTCCAAAGAAGGATGGGAAGTGGAGAATTTGTGTAGATTTTAAACCCTTAAACGCAGCCACTAAGAAGAACCCATATCCTCTTCCATTCATCGATCAGATCTTGGATTCAGTGGCAGGTTATGAGAGGTACAGTGTGTGTGATGGTTTTTCAGGCTATTTTCAATTGAAGATTGCTCTTAAAGACCACACAAAGACCACTTTTATTACACCATGGGGCTGCTATTGCTACACAGTATTGCCATTTGGGTTGTCAAATGGACCTTCCTTCTATCAAGAGAGAGCAAATTGGGTGTTGGAACCATTCATTGGTAGTTGTGTTAAAGCTTTTATGGATGACTTCTGTGTTTATAGCAGTAGGGCTGAACACCATGAGAAGCTGCAGATGGTATTGGCTCGATATGATGAATGTGGAGGACAACTAAATCCAAAGAAATGTCATCTAGCACAGCCAAGGGTAAAGTTATTGGGCCACATGGTGTCAGAAAATGGCATTGAGACTGATCCAGACAAGGTTAAGTCTATTATTCTTCTTCCATCACCTACGAGTACGAAGCAATTGGCAACCTTTATACACAAAGTGAAGTACATGGCAAGGTTTATTCCATTGTCTTCTCATATTCTTTATCCATTACAACAAGTGGCAAAGCATGATCCATTGCAATGGGATGACAAGTGTGAAGAAGTGTTTCAAGAGGTGTTAGGGGGGTTGTCAGCCATGCAGGATCCTGATTGGGAGAAAGTTTTTTATGTAAATCCCTCAGTAGGGGATGATGCCATTGGAGCCATGCTATTGCAAAAGGGGAAGGGCAACCATTATATGAGGCCAGTGTATTGTGCAAGCCG